>NW_027467525.1:67500-77500 GCF_046742065.1 Oratosquilla oratoria
TATATATATATATATATATAAATATATATATATATATATATATATATATATATATATACATATATATATATGTGTGTGTGTGTGTGTGTGTGTGTGTGTGTGTGTGTGTGTGTGTGTGTGTGTGTGTGTGTGTGTGCGCGCGTGCGTGCGTGTGTGTGTGTGTCTGTGTGTGTCTCTGTGTGCGTGTGTGCGTGTGTGCGTGTGTGCGTGTGTGCGTGTGTGCGTGTGTGTGTGTGTGTGCCTGTGTTCACGTGTACAGAATGGCCCACAAAAGTAAAAACCATTCAATAAAATCATCACTTTTTAATAACTTACCAAACCTATAGGAACTTACTAAATAAAGATATACATTTAATATTTTTTTGCTGTAGTATTTACTGGTTTCACATTGAAACAAATTTAGCTATGAACCTTAATATGATCCTCATTATTATCAACAAGAGTAGTTAGTCCTTCTTTGTACTCAAGTACAGGTTTATGTGTAATATTACCTGTAATTTTATTGAAAGCCAGTTCCTAAGCCTCCAATTTCGCGTTCTTTTGTTTCGTACGTTTCCCAAAATGTTAACCACCGTCTTTAGTCACTTCCCCTTTCTTCACTTTTACCCACTTCTTTTTCTGTATCAAATACAGATTTCTTTAGGCACTAGGCCCTGTGCATACAAGTATTCCTCTTTTCAATTTCTATATAATGTATTACAGACATGAGGGAATGAAATTTTTGTAGATTTCCTTTTCTTTCTTGAATACTGGTTACACGACGTGCTTCTCTAGGTACACTTTCTGAATTCCGTGAGAACACGCATCGTAACGTCCCAGGTATTTTTTACAATGGTGTCTCGATTTTTTTTAGTCCAGTGATCTATAACTTTATATTTAGGATCCTTCCCTAAGGTCGTGATCGTGAACCAATTGAATTTTCTGGTCCTCCACCTTTTCTCCAATCATATTCGTTGTTACAAGTCTTTATGCGATATTGTTTACTTAAGTAATCTCAAATCACTTCATAACTTACTTAGGTTAGATACCAGCAAAATGCGTCATACAGGCTCCCGGCCAGTTTTCTGACTCAAGGTGGAAAGCTAGCTTGTGCAAATCTTTACCTACGAACTTTTGTTTTACCAAACACCCAACTCATATAAGTGAAACCCTCACCATCTACTCCTATTTCTACCCACGTCTCTCTACTAGCCTCTTACACAGTTCAATTTTCATTTCATTTCAAGGTCTTTAAGGATGCAATGAATTCTTTTCTTACTCATTTTCAATGTCATCATGGCTCGTCGCGTTGAGGAATGAGGACTATTCTCAAAGTGTCTCTCAACAAGTGTTTCATTTGCTGTAGTTTTTACTGAAAGCTTAATTTCATTTAATCAATATACACACTGACTTTCTCCATGAACAGTCTATGCCGTTTATAAATACTGTCTTCCTCTGGTGATTCTTTGTTAATCATCTCTCTCTCTGTCTCTCTATGTCTCTCTCCTATTTTTATTTATTTATCTTTATTTACAATTCTAATGTTTTTAGTCCATACCAACTGGCGTATTTTGCTCTTTCAATGGGTGAGAAATCTGTAGTAAGGTTTAGACAATTTCTGGAAAGAATACTGTTAATCTACAAACAAATTAAAAAACAAAACTAACATGTATATTTATCACTTAAAGAATTTGTTGAATCTAATAAAAAAAATGACCATATGATTTTTCTAATGGTTCCCACTTAGGTGGGCCACACAGTATACATATATGTTATCCTTAAAACCCACTGTAGGAAAATAAGATTTCGAGCTAAATATATTTTATGTATATTTTGACCACTCACTGAGGTCCTCTTCAATAGATAGATTACAAAAGTGAAGTACAAGAATATATACGTAATGATAGGGTACAAAACAAGGAGGCAGGGGAAGAGACTCAGGTAACGTGTCATTGGTTGGGTGTACTTTGGTTATTAAATCCAGTGACATTTGAAAACTATTTATTGACTGCTAATGATGTTATGCAGTCAGGTGTCCATGTATGTGGCTCATAGATATAGGTAGACAAATGAGGTGGAAAGAGGAGTAGATAGTGAGAGTTCAATTATTATTGGATCGGCTGTTTGGTAAACAACAGTTCAAAGGCGAGAAGGTGGGGAATTGTATAACTTCAATCTCAGCGTTATGTTTATAAACAAGTGCCTGGGGACCCAATTTTATTGTTTTATGTCACTTTTACTTTTGCTGGTGTGACCTGGGTGAATGTGCAGTGAATTCAAGATTGCTTGAGTAGATAATATTGAATGCTAATTTGTAACGACGGATCTGATTGGAGAAAGAGTGGAGGACAAGAAAATTCAATTGGTTGACGATCGTAAGATCACACCCATAGAGGAGGTTCTTAAATAAAGAATTAGAGATCAATGGACTAAAAAAATCATGACATCACTTCAGAACTGACCTAGGATCCAAATTAGGTGTTCTCGACGGGATTCCTTTCAAGAGCTTAGTAGAGTGCTGTGTACTAAAATTAACAGAAGGTAGATATAGAAGAATAAAGAGAACATTTATTTACCTAGAAAGAAGATCATAGCTGAAGGAAAATAAATAGAAGTAAAAAGTAGAAGCCTGACGGTGCAACTTGGTCTTCTTCAGATGACTACAGCATTACAGACGGATCACAAAACTTATATTCGAAGTGAGAGGGAACCCGCCAAGGTATGAACGTCATGTTTTCCCTTTGGCTAACGATTTAATTATTAGGACACTTGCTGCTTTCGAGAGGCATTTAAATCCGTCTCTGTCGTTGTTGTTCTTGTTGGTGGCGATATGTGCAGCTTCCACAGTTTTTCTCATTTTCTTCTCAAATCCCTCGTGTAGAATTTCTGTGTTGTTCCAATCAGGTAGATGTCCACATTTGTCCAGGTGACGAACCAGGGAGTTAGATGTTCTATGAGCCCTGAGATAGTTTTTGTGCTCACTCAAGCCTTTCTTGATCCCTCGACCTGACTCGCCGAAGTATGATGAGGGAAAGCCACTGAATGGAATACGGTAAATGGCACTGAGGTTATTACGAATATTATCATGTTTCTTAAATATTTTTCCTACCTCATTGGAAGATACTTGTGCTATATTTATTCCACCTTTTAACAAATAATTATCAATAGCCATAGTGTTTATAGAATTAGGAACAGAAATAAAATGAGACTTATCCTTTCCCGAGGTCCGGACGTTTGAGCCATCGTAGATCTTCTTGGCCGTAGGCCGCTGTTTGCGCAGCCAAGCAGCCGGCGAAGCCCGTGGCTTGTGTATATATATATATATATATATATATATATATATATATATAATATATATATATATATATATATATATATATATATATATATATATATATATATATGTATATATACATTATATATATACATATACAGTATATATGTATATATATGATATATACATATACATATATACTGTATATGTATATATATATATATATATATATATATATATATGTATTATATATATATATATATATATATATATATATATATATATATATACCGGATATATATATATACATATATTGTATATATATACTATATATATGCATATATATACTATATATATGCATATATATACACATATATATATATATATTATATATATATATACTGTATATACGCATATATATGTATATATATGTATATATATACATATATATATATATATACTGTATATGTATATCTATAATGTATATATACATATATATATATATATATATATATATACATATATATATGTATATACCGGATATATATATATATATGTATATACATATATATATATATGTATGTATATATACACACACACACATATATATATATGCAAAGTAGACCACTTGGAAAAAGAAACTAACGAAGCAGAGCGCTTTCGTATATTACATCTTCAGTGCAACAAGTACATAGTGATAGGAATACATAGACAATATATACATGATACAAAGGGGATCAGGACAGTTTTGAATAAGCATACCGACCAATTACCCCCTAGAGAGCGGAAGGTCATTGTCAATTATCTTACGATGGTCGGGCGACATTAGGTCACAGTCGCCAAGGGGACATCGTAAGATAATTGACATCGTAAGATAATTGACAATGACCTTCCGCTCTCTAGGGGGTAATTGGTCGGTATGCTTATTCAAAACTGTCCTGATCCCCTTTGTATCATGTATATAATGTCTATGTATTCCTATCACTATGTACTTGTTGCACTGAAGATGTAATATACGAAAGCGCTCTGCTTCGTTAGTTTCTTTTTCCAAGTGGTCTACTTTGCATAAGTGAACACACGTACCCGTGTTCTTATTAGCATATATATATATATATATATATATATATATATATATATATATATATATATATATAATATATACTGTATATGTATATATATAATGTATATATACATATATATATATATATATATATATATATATATATATATATACCGGATATATATATATGTATACATATATTGTATATATATACTATATATATGCATATATATACACACACACACACACATATATATAATATATATATATATATATATATATATATATACTGTATATACGCATATGTATATATATGTATATTTACATATATATACATATATATGTATATACAGTATATATATATATATATATATATATATATATTTATATATATATATATGTGTGTGTAAGTATATGCATATATATAGTATATATATACAATATATGTATGTATATATATCCGGTATATACAATATATATATATATGTATATATATATATATATATATATTATGTATATATACATTATATATATACATATACATTATATATATACATATACAGTATATATGTATATATATATATATGTATATACATATATGTATACATATATATGCGTATATACAGTAATATATATATATATAATATATATATATATATGTGTGTGTATATATATGCATATATATAGTATATATATACAATATATGTATATATATATATATATCCGGTATATACATATATATATATATATATATATATATATATATATATATATAATATACATATATATACATAATCGCATATATACGGTTGTAGCATGAGGCAGTGTGGCACTTAGCTAGTCTATCTGGGAAGACCGTTTCCTAGAGTCTGGACGTATCCCTGCACTAGCCACCACCCTCATGATGGGGGCTATTTCTTGGAGAAGGACCAGGAATTTGCGACCCCGAGCGGGAAATCCCCAGGGAAGGAATTAAAAAAGTTTCAGAAAGTTCCTCAAATGGTCCTGAACCCCGAAGAGCTCCAAAAAGAAATTGTGGAGCTCATGAGGACTACCTGGAGGAGAGGACGTCAAAGAAGGTCCAAGGGAAATCTTGGAGACGAATTACAGCACCGAAGTCCGACGATGCCCGTCAGGTGGTCCTCCTGGAAATGGAGGGCAGTCGAGGATTTTATTCAGCTGAGAGGAGCCCCGATGATGACTCTATTAACCATATGTAACCTCGAAGGTTTCGAGGTACGATATGAATTAATTTATTCATTGTTTGGGGCTCCCACTCAGAAGAATAAAATAATTTACCGCTCGCCAAAGTAGCATTTTGGCCTCGACGAATCGATGCCCCTGTGTCTGGACCTACGGCGTGTTTCTGCAAGATGTCTCCCAGATGACTCTGTCACAAAAAAAAAAAAAAAAAAAAAAAAAAAAAAGGAGAGCGCTTGGGCTTAGCCTCTGAAGGACCAGTTCATCTCTTCACCAGAGTTATTAGAAGAAAAAAATACTGTTAAAAAATATCTCGCTCTCTCTCATCTTGATCAAAATCCTTCTGGCTTTCAACGAAAGATTTTTTACAGTCAAAAAGGGGACATCTGGGGAATTAAAGAAATCAAGAGGACGTATATCCCATGTGACCACTTTCCCCGACAATTATATGAAGACTTAGGGCTTCCCACAAAAAAAAAAAAAAGTTAGTTATGTGTTGGTACAAGTCTATAAGGGAAGTCCGTGCACTGGAGACTCCAGATGTCCCTCCTCCTGCCACCTCTTTGGTGAAGGGATGAAGATGACTCCAGATATCCTCATTGCTTCCAAACACCGAAGAGAACAAACAAGAACTTGAGGAGCTCCAGAGGACTCATCTGGAAGAGACGACGCCGAAGAAAAAATAAATCCCATGTATCCTCTTTTTCGGTCATTATTATGAAAGAAAATGAAAAATAGAATGTTAATAAAAGCGTTATTGTTGAAATGAAAAAGAAAACGGTTAGTCGTGTCTTATTTAGCGAGTGTATCTTGTATGTTCGTTTCCTAGAGCCTCGAAATATCCCTCCTCCTGCCACCACTTCGACAACTGTGGAGTAATTTTTTCAAGGATAGATCAAGACGACACTCCACCTAGCGGGAAGACCCAGAGGAAAGAATAAAGATGAATCTAGATGTCCTCAGTGTTTTCAAACCCTGAAGAGCTCCAACAAGGACTTGAGGAGCTCCAGGGGACTCATCTGGAGGAGACGACGCCGAAGAAGGTCCAAGGATGATGGACGACGCCCGTCACTAAGGTCTTCATGGAAACGGAGGAGGACAGTTGAGGATTTTGTTCAGCTCAGGGGAGCCCCGAGGATGATTTGAGTAATCATATGTAATCACGAAGGTTTCGAGATGAAATATAAATTAATCCATTCATTCTTTGGGGCTCCCACTCAGTAGAATAAAATCTATTGCCTTTCGCCAAAGTAACGTTATAGCCTCGGTGAATCAATGCTCTTTTGGCTGGATCTAAGGCGCGTTTCTGCAAGACGTCTCCACGAGAGAAAAATAAAGACAGACCTCTTAGGACTATAAACTCTCTATAGGATAGATATATCTCGATTATCGTCTGCAGGACTCGATTCATCTGCCCGCCAAAGATATTATTACAAATAAAAAGATTCTGTTACAATTATTTCTTTTTCCTGAGGTGAGAGGCGTTTGGGGGGTAAATCGGTTACACCGCCAACTACGGTGAAGAACTCGAAGAAGAAGAAGAAGAACTCGAAGAAATCGAAGAAGAAGAAGAAGAAGACCTCGAAGAAGAACTCGAAGAAGAACTCGAAGAAGAAGAAGAAGAAGAAGAAGAAGAAGAAGAAGAAGAAGAAGAAGAAGAAGAAGAAGAAGAAGAAGAAGAAGAAGAAGAAGAAGAAGAAAAACTCGAAGAACTCGAAGAAGAAGAAGAAGAACTCGAAGAAGAAGAAGAAGAACTCGAAGAACTCGAAGAACTCGAAGAAGAAGAAGAAGAACTTGAAGAAGAACTCGAAGAACTCGAAGAAGAAGAACTCGAAGAAGAAGAAGAACTTGAAGAAGAAGAAGAAGAAGAACTCGAAGAAGAAGAAGAAGAACTCGAAGAAGAAGAAGAACTCGAAGAACTCGAAGAAGAAGAAGAACTCGAAGAAGAAGAACTCGAAGAACTCGAAGAAGAAGAAGAACTCGAAGAAGAAGAAGAAGAAGAAGAACTCGAAGAAGAAGAAGAACTCGAAGAAGAAGAAGAACTCGAAGAAGAAGAAGAACTCGAAGAAGAAGAAGAAGAACTCGAAGAAGAAGAACTCGAAGAAGAAGAACTCGAAGAAGAAGAACTCGAAGAAGAAGAACTCGAAGAAGAAGAAGAAGAAGAAGAAGAAGAACTCGAAGAAGAAGAAGAACTCGAAGAAGAAGAAGAACTCGAAGAAGAAGAAGAACTCGAAGAAGAAGAAGAACTCGAAGAAGAAGAACTCGAAGAAGAAGAAGAACTCGAAGAAGAAGAACTCGAAGAAGAAGAACTCGAAGAAGAAGAAGAAGAACGAATGAAGAAGAAGGAGGCTAGAAAGGAACGGAGAGAGGCCAAAGCAAAAGCTTTAACAATTCGCAAAGTTTTGAAACAAGAAAAGCAAGTAAAAAAAAAAAAAGTTATTACTTAAAGGAAAAAAAAGAATTAAAAAAATATAAAAAAGGGTGTTTTGAACGGAAATTTAACACCAGCACAAATCGCCTATATAGATGACTTGCGAGAACAGCTAGATGTTGACAAGAAATAAAAAGCAATATGATTTTGATATTTTATTTTCCTAAAAAGGGGCGTAGCCAAGGGCGCAGCGCCGCAGGCCAAGCCCCCCGGCGTAGCCGGGCCGGCTTGTTTCCTAAAAAAAAAAAAAAAAAAAAAAAAAAAATAGTAATGCTCTGCCACACGACAGAATACTATTGAAAACGGACTCCGACTTACTCTGCCAACCTCTAATGAATTCTGGCAGACTCGACAGACAGACTGACAGACTGACAGATACAGACGGCCACAAGAAATATAAGGTTGAACGGATGAATCGTCTTTGGTGTTAGGATCCAGTGACGGATCTAAATCCTTTCTTCATTTCTTTTTAATTAGTGAAGGCGACGTGACTAGGTCCACTAATCTCGCTATCACTATCTACTTACTCCAGCCAATAATCCTAGCAACCGGTCTAGGATTACATTTATCATTCACCGGAATCTCTAAGCGGTTATTACTTTGTTTGCAATGCTCACGCTGGTCTTGTCGTTATAATCACCTGGCGTAGTGCAGCCACATCGTCAGAGTTGGCTAAAATGATTGCAAAGCTGACATGTCCCTGCAAACACGAAATATATTATCGGTCGCACGTTGATGACAGTAAGAGAACAGTTTGATGTCAAGGCTGAGTCTGACTGAGGCACTGGGTGCCAGCAGTGCCGAGGACTCTCAAATTAGAGGCCACTGCCAGGCCATCGCCTGAGTTAATAACTAAATAGTAAATAATAAAAAAAATTATTGGTCACGTAAATTATATGAAATTTGTCTTGTATGTTTTCATAAGAAAACGAGTGCAATCATACATAGTTGAGCTACTACAATCTTAGAGTGGCTATCATAATCTTTTACACAAAAGCTAGAGAAATAAAAAAAAAAAAAAATACCATCTGAGTTTCAAGCCTTAACAGTCTACCGTATGATATGTTTATTTTTTCCTCATTTAGGATTCTTATACTAGCTGGTACAAAGGATTTAGAAAACCTAGCTGTTCTGCTTTTTATTGATCTCAGTCTTTTTCCCGAAGGTAACATTTGGTAACTGTCATTCAGTGAGTGTGTTGCACCATTGATAATTATATGACATCTTTGGATTGCACTCCTTTTGTACATGTCCAGCAATGAAATCATATTTTGAACACCTAGTTTTCCACAGTTCTTAATTAATCTTGCAAGTTTATTTTTCTTATTCTACGCTGCAGTTGCCATACCAACAGGTGATGGAGAATGAAATGACGGACTGTACTACAGCGGAATAGAATGAATCCATGATTTTTTAGTCAATTCTAAGTTTGTACGGTTTCCTTACAAAGTACATTCTGGAATTTACTTTTGTACACCGCCTCCGCATTACTATTAAAAGTGAATTTATTATCTATTATCGTGTCAAGATATTTCTATTCATTAACAGTATCCACAAGTTCCTCATTTATATTTAATGACTGTTGAGCAACTTGTGTGTTACTAAAATCAATTACCATTTCCTTTGTCTTCGTAACATTAAGTTCAAGGTAGTTGTCATTACACCATTCATTAAAATGCTCTACTTCTTCTCGATACATGATATCATTATTAGTACTTAATCACTCAGACTTCCTGTTAACTTTAATAGATAGTTAACGTCAGTCTTCAAGTATTTAAGATGAGACATATATGGCTTTGCACTAGTTAATGATCACTAATTAACGCTTTGTGACCTTTCTATGGCTTTAAAGATTTTATTTTGGTTAATTTCAGACGAGTTTATTCGCCTTAGAGAAACTTCTCAGCGTTAGAGGGTTAGCTTTCGCAATGCTGAAGGAAAGTTGGTACAACATACGTAACCTGTTAGGTTATGGATTACTGTTGGCTTTAATACTGTAGTGGAATGAAAGCTTATTTCACGGACAAATTACATCATCAGCACGAGTCGGAGCCAA
>NW_027467525.1:82500-85000 GCF_046742065.1 Oratosquilla oratoria
TAAAATATATATATTATATGTATATATATATATATATACATATATATACATGTAGATGTACATATATACTGTATATATATATATGTATATATATATATATATGTACATGTATATATACATATATATGTACATATATACATGTATATACATATATATATATATATATATATACATGTACATATATATATATGTATATGTGTAATATATATATATATATTTATATATTTGTATATATATATATTTGTATATATATTTGTATATATATATGTATATATATCTGTATATATATATATAAATATATAGATATATATTTATATATATATATATATATATATATATATACGGTTATAGTGTGGTTAGTTCTGTGGTGCTTAGCGAGTCTATCTGGCACAACAGCTTCCTAGAACCCCGGTATGTCCCTGCGACTGCCACCGCTCTGATGACTGGGGACTATTTCTTGAAGAGGGACCAGGACTTTGCGACCACGAGCGGGAAATCCCCGGGGAAGGAACTAAGAAACTTCCAGAAGGTCCTCGATTGGTCCAGAACCCCGAAGAACTCCAAAGAGAACTTACAGAGCTCCTGAGTGGTCATCTGGAAGAAGTGACGACAAACAAGTGGTCAGGCAGGTCATGGAAACGATCTGCAGCATCGAAGTACGACCATGTCCTTCATGGACGTCTCATGGAAACGGACGACAGTCGAGGATTTTATTCAGCTGAGGGGAGCCCCGAAGATGACTCGATCAATCATATGTAACCTCGAAGGTTTCGAGGTTACATATGAGACGATCAATTCATCGTTTGGGGCTCCACTCAGAGGAATAAAATCGTTTGCCGTTGGCCAAAGAAACATTATGGCCTGGTTATGGACGTACAGCGCGTTGCTGCAGAACGTTTCCATTACCCTTTTTAACATGAAGGCTCCATTCACACACACACAAAAAGAAAGAAAAAAACGAAAAAAGAAATAACGAATAGCCGTGGAAGGACCCGACTCATCTCCCCGAAAAGTTATTAAAAAGAAAGAAAAAAAAAATTGTCGTGGAAGTACCCGACTCATCTTCCCGCATCATTTATTTTTTTCAAAGGAAAAAAAAAGTTAAATTATTGGAAAATAATTTATATAATAATAATGAATAAAATGGGGCTCCACCAGATTCTGATAGCTTCCGAAGTCACCGACAGAGACGAACTCAGGACAGACTGAGTTGGATTCAGAAAGGCTTTGCCATATTCCGAAATGCTTTGGCGAACGACAGAAAGTTCGGAGTAAAGAATCAGGAAACAGAGTCGAAACAATCTCCCGACTTAAAGTTAATACAGAAACTAAGTCAGACTCCGACAGAGTAGAGAACCACAGATTTTGACAGAAACGGAATACAAGAAATGACTCCCAGACACAAACACAGAAGAAAAAATAGTGACCTACACAAAAACTCTTGACAATAACCCCATGTTCGAAGATGAAGACACGGTAGTATGATGTTTCATGAAAATTAAAATAATGATAATAAAAAATAAATAAAAAATCACTACGTCACTCCCACGAAATGGGAAATGAAAAACCTCTAGTAGGCCAAGCCCTGTCAGTTGCAGAAAGCCACAGGGACATTTTGACCAATGTTGGGTCACCTCCACGGCTTGTCATTGGTGTCAGGAAGTCCACAGAGGGTCCTGGGAATAGAACTCACGACCACCTGCTCATGAGCTCGACACGTTATCCACTGGGTTACCGCGCGGCCCGAGTCTTTAAAATGCTGACTAATTCTGAAATATTTTGCTCCGATTCATGCTGATGATGTCATTTGGCCGTGAAATAAGCTTTCATTCCGCTACAGTATTAAAGCCAACAGTAATCCATAATCTAACAGGTTACGTATGTTGTACCAACTTTCCTTCAGCATTGCGAGGGCTAACCCGCTAAGGCTGAGAAGTTTCTCTAAGGCAAATAAACTCGTCTGAAATTAACCAAAATAAAATCTTTAAAGCCATAGAAAGGTCACAAAGCGTTAATTAGAGTGATCATTAACTAGTACAAAGCCATAAATGTCTCATCTTAAAGACTTGAAGACTGACGTTTACTATCTAATTAAAGTTAACAGGAAGTCTGAATGATTAAGTACTAATAATGATATCATGTATCGAGAAGAAGTAGAGCATTTTAATGAATAGTGTAAATTCCAGAATGTACTTTGTAAGGAAACTGTACAAACTTAGAATTGATACAAAAATCATGGATTTATTCTATTCCGCTGTAGTACAGTCCGTCATTTCATTCTCTATCACCTGTTGGTATGGCAACTGCAACGTAGAATAAAAAAAGAAATAATAAACTTGCAAGATTAATTAAGAACTGTGGAAAACTGGGTGTTCAAAATATGATTTCATTGCTGGACATGTACAAAAGGAGTGCAATCCAAAGATGTCATGTAATTATCAATGGTGCAACACACCCACTGAATGACAGTTACCAAATGTTACCTTCAGGATAAAGACTG
>NW_027467525.1:90000-92500 GCF_046742065.1 Oratosquilla oratoria
CAGAGGAAAGAATGAAGATGAATCTAGATGTCCTCAGTGTTTCCAAACCCCGAAGAGCTCCAACAAGGACTTGCGGAGTTCTAGAGGACTCATCTGGAGGAGACGACGCCGAAGAAGGCCCAAGGGAGATCGTGGAGACGAACTCCAGCACCGATGTCTGACGATGCCCGTCACTGAGATCCTCATGGAAACGGAGGAGGGCAGTCGAGGATTTTGTTCAGCTGAGGGGAGCCCCGAGGATGATTTGAGTAATCACATGCAATCACGAAGGTTTCGAGGTAAGATATGAATTAATCCACTCATTCTTTGGGGCTCCCACTCAGAAAAATAAAATCTATTGCTTTTCGCCAAAGTAACGTTATAGCCTCGGTGAATCAGTGCTCTTTTGACTGGACCTAAGGCGTGTTTCTGCAAGACGTCTCCACGAGAGAAAAATAAAGACAGAACTCTTAGGACTACAAACTCCCTATAGGATAAAAAATATCTCGATTATCGCCTGCAGGACCCGATCCATCTGCCCGCCAAATATATATCCTAACAAAAAAAAAAAAAAAAAAAAAAAAAAAAAAAAAAATCGTAATGCTCTGTCACACGACAGAATACTATTGAAAACGGACTCCGACTTACTCTGACAACCTCTAATGAGTTCTGGCAGACTCTAACAGACTGACAGACTGACAGACACAGACACCACAACAAATATAAGGTAGAACGGATGAGGCGTCCTTGGTATTGGGATCCAGTGACGGATCTAAATCGTTTCTTCATTTCTTTCTAATTAGTGAAGGCGACGTGACTAGGTCCACTAATCTCGCTATCACTATCTACTTACTCCAGCCAATAATCCTAGCAACCGGTCTAGGATTACATTTATCATTCACCGGAATCTCTAAGCGGTTATTACTTTGTTTGCAATGCTCACGCTGGTCTTGTCGTTAAAATCCCCTGGCGTAGTGCAGCCACATCGTCAGAGTTGGCTAAAATGATTGCAAAGCTGACATGTCCCTGCAAACACGAAATATATTATCGGTCGCACGTTGATGACAGTAAGAGAACAGTTTGATGTCAAGGCTGAGTCTGACTGAGGCACTGGGTGCCAGCAGTGCCGAGGACTCTCAAATTAGAGGCCATTACCAGGCCATCGCCTTAAATAATAAATAAATAGTAAATAATAAAATTCTTTATTGGTCACGTGAATTATATGAATTTTGTCTTGTGTGTTTTCATAAGAAATCGAGTGCAATCATACATAGATGAGCTACTACAATCTTACAGTGGCTATCAAAATCTCATTTACACAAAAGCTAGAGAAATACAAAAAAATTACCATCTGAGTTTCAAGCCTTAACAGTCTACCCTATGATATGTTTATTTTTTCCTCATTTAGGATTCTTATACTAGCTGGTACAAAGGATTTAGAAAACCTAGCTGTTCTGCTTTTTATTGATCTCAGTCTTTTTCCTGAAGGTAACATTTGGTAACTGTCATTCAGTGAGTGTGTTGCACCATTGATAATTACATGACATCTTTGGATTGCACTCCTTTTGTACATGTCCAGCAATGAAATCATACTTTGAACACCCAGTTCTTAATTAATCTTGCAATTTTATTTTTATATTCTACGCTGCAGTTGCCATACCAACAGGTGATAGAGAATGAAATGACGGACTGCACTACAGCGGAATAGAATAAATCCATGATTTTTGTGTCAATTCTAAGTTTGTACGGTTTCCTTACAAAGTACATTGTGGAATTTACTCTTGTACACCGCCTCCGCAATACTATTAAAACTGAATTTATTATCTATGATCGTGTCAAGACATTTCTATTTATTAACAGTATCCACAAGTTCCTCATTTATATTTAATGACTGTTGAGCAACTTGTGTGTTACTAAAATCAATTACCATTTCCTCTGTCTTCGTAACATTAAGTTCAAGGTAGTTGTCATTACACCATTCATTAAAATGCTCTATTTCTTCTCGATACATGATATCATTATTAGTACTTAATCACTCAGACTTCCTGTTAACTTTAATTAGATAGTAAACGTCAGTCTTCAAGTCATTAAGATGAGACATATATGGCTTTGTACTAGTTAATGATCACTCTAATTAACGCTTTGTGACCTTTCTATGGGTTTAAAGATTTTATTTTGGTTAATTTCAGACGAGTTTATTCGCCTCAGAGAAACTTCTCAGCCTTAGCGGGTTAGCCTTCGCAATGCTGAAGGAAAGTTGGTACAACATACGTAACCTGTTAGGTTATGGATTACTGTTGGCTTTAATACTGTAGTGGAATGAAAGCTTATTTCACGGCCAAATGACATCATTCAGCACGAGTCGGAGCAAAATATTTCAGAAAAAGTCAGCATTTCAAAGACTCGGGCCGCACGGTAATCCCAGTGGATAACGTGTCGAACTCATAAGCAGGTGGTCGTGAGTTCTATTCCCGGGACCCTCTGTGGACTTCCTGACACCAATGACAAGCGTGGAAGTGAC
>NW_027467525.1:102500-112500 GCF_046742065.1 Oratosquilla oratoria
GAAACGAAAAAAGAAATAACAAATAGCCGTGGAAGGACCCGACTCATCTCCCCGAAAAGTTATTAAAAAGAAAAAAAAAAAAAAAAAATTGGCGTGGAAGTACCCGATTCATCTCCCCGCAACAGTTATTTTCTTCAAAGGAAAAAAAAAGTTAAATTATTGGAAAATAATTTATATAATAATAATGAATGAAATGGGGCTCCGCCAGATTCTGATAGCTTCCGAAGTCACCGACAGAGACGAACTCAGGACAGACTGAGTTGGATTCAGAAAGGCTTTGCCATATTCCGAAATGCTTTGGCGAACGACAGAAAGTTCGGAGTAAAGAGTCAGGAAACAGTGTCGAAATAATCTCCCGACTTCAAGTTAATACAGAAACTACGTCAGACTCCGACAGAGTAGAGAACCACAGATTTTGACAGAAACGGAATACAAGAAATGACTCCCAGACACAAACACAGAAGAAAAAATAGTGACCTACACAAAAACTCTTGACAATAACCCCATGTTCGAAGATGAAGACACGGTAGTATAATGTTTCATGAAAATTAAAATAATAATAATAAAAAATAAATGAATCA
The DNA here is from genome assembly GCF_046742065.1 of Oratosquilla oratoria. Lineage (NCBI taxonomy): Eukaryota > Metazoa > Arthropoda > Malacostraca > Stomatopoda > Squillidae > Oratosquilla > Oratosquilla oratoria. The sequence goes on from NW_027467525.1 coordinate 103,082, forward strand.
CTACGTCACTCCCACGAAATGGGAAGTGAGAAACCTCTAGTAGGGTAAGCCCTGTCAGTTGCAGAAAGCCACAGGGACTTTTTGACCAATGTTGGGTCACCTTCACGCCTTGTCATTTGTGTCAGGAAGTCCACAGAGGGTCCCGGGAATAGAACTCACGACCACCTGCTCATGAGTCCGACACGTTATCCACTGGGATTACCGCGCGGCCCGAGTCTTTGAAATGCTGACTTTTTCTGAAATATTTTGTTCCGACTCGTGCTGATGATGTCATTTGTCCGTGAAATAAGCTTTCATTCCACTACAGTATTAAAGCCAACAGTAATCCATAACACTGTGCAACAAAATTTTGGGAAAGTTTTGTTTATCTTAATTTTTATCGTTTACATATGTAATTTTGTTCGCTGATTCCAAAAATCACTTTATTTTTGTTCTAGCATCAATAGTTATCTCATAAATGAAGAAAACATGTTTTTATAATCTCATCAATTTAACCAAAATTTAAAAAAATCATGTTTGACCAAAAATAAAAAAATGATATGGTTATATAGGTACTACATTTATTAGAACAAAATGGTCTCATAATACAACAAAATCACCAGAAATAAGAATGTCAGGTGTATTTTACACATTTTCTACTACTGAAATTAAGAAACACAATAACTCTAAAAGTGAACGCTTGAACGTCCTTTTCTTTTGTGCACGGTCGGGGCATCTCGAATCAAACTCCACACGTAGTCGCCATCATAGATTCATTCCATCTTCCCTGATATCGCTCCTCCATAGTCAGAATGTCCTGATGAAACCGCTCACTATGCTCTTCACTCACGTCTCCCAAATTTTCTCTGATTAAATCCAGGTGCGAATGCAAATAGTGTACCTTAACTGACATTCTGCAGCCAAGTTTTCTATAACATTTAATTAAATTTTCTACCAGCTCCTTGTAGTTTTCACATTTTTTTGTTTCCCAAAAACCCTTTTACTACCTAGCAGCCGAAAAGCTTGCTATGCATTTCTTTCAACACTTGACATTTTGTTTTCCAACTCATCGGATGCCAACATCTGTCTAATTTGTGGCCCAATTAAAATGCCACCTTTGACTTTGGCATCAGACAAGTTTAAAGACTTCACTTTGTGGGCTTAATGCTTTCATAAATTGTTTCATAAGCCCAAGCTTTATGTGCAGTGAAGGAAGCAATATTTTCTCTCCTTGAACAAGAGCATTGTTAAGTACATTGTGTGTACCAGGAGTTAATTCACTTCTGACAGGCCATTCTCTCCTGTGATAGTGTTCTGCATGTGCTCTGCTGTCCCAATGAAACACTTAGATCCCTGTACAATAGTGTGTTTGGTCTGCTTGGGGCTGATGTAATATCCGCAGACAAAACAGAAAGAGTCTGGAGACAAATGGCAAGATCTGCTTTTGGTAGCCGTAGCTATACTATCTGAAAAGACAAAAACACGTGCTATAGCAAAGGGCATTAAGCATTCACTTGCTAACTAGATTACACAGTGAAATACCTAAGTAATTACAAACATAGTAACATAACAATAGAGAATTGAACACATGATCCACAAAAAGTAACGTAAGCACTTCTCAACGCAATGCATCTCACTATATGACAGTTCAAGCAACACTGACGCATTCCTGTGTGCTGCAGCTGTGCTCGCATCATCCCTACGAACAAACAGTATGCGCAAAGTAGCAAATGTTCTGTTTAGTAGAGAAATTCCGAAAAATAGCAAAATAAATATGAAAATGTGTGATATTGCTTTTTTCTAAAAAAAAAAAAAAAAAAGTCGACACTATGGCAAAACCAAAACCATATTCATAATTGGCATGTCAAGGTTACTATTTAAACATACCAAACTCACAAACTGTATGCGCAAAGTGGCAAATGTCCTTCTTAGAACAGAAATTCCGAAAAATTGCTCTATAAATATGAAAATGTGTGATATAGCTTTTTTCTAAAAAAAAATATTGACATTATGGCAAAACCAAGGTCATATTCGTAATCAGCATGTCAAATTTAGTATATAAACATACCAAACTTTACATAAACAAAATTTTGCTGCACAGTGAATCTAACAGGTTACGTATGTTGTACCAACTTTCCTTCAGCATTGCGAGGGCTAACCCGCTAACGCTGAGAAGTTTCTCTAAGGCGAATAAACTCGTCTGAAATTAACCAAAATAAAATCTTTAAAGCCATAGAAAGGTCACAAAGCGTTAATTAGAGTGATCATTAACTAGTACAAAGCCATAAATGTCTCCTCTTAAAGACTTGAAGACTGACGTTTACTATCTAATTAAAGTTAACAGGAAGTCTGAATGATTAAGTACTAATAATGATATCATGTATCGAGAAGAAGTAGAGCATTTTAATGAATGGTGTAAATTCCAGAATGTACTTTGTAAGGAAACCGTACAAACTTAGAATTGATACAAAAATCATGGATTTATTCTATTCCGCTGTAGTACAGTCCGTCATTTCATTCTCTATCACCTGTTGGTATGGCAACTGCAACGTAGAATAAAAAAAGATAAACTTGCAAGATTAATTAAGAACTGTGGAAAACTAGGTGTTCAAAATATGATTTCATTGCTGGACATGTACAGAAGGAGTGCAATCCAAAGATGTCATGTAATTATCAATGGTGCAACACACCCACTGAATGACAGTTACCAAATGTTACCTTCAGGAAAAAAGACTGAGATCAATAAAAAGCAGAACAGCTAGGTTTTCTAAATCCTTTGTACCAGCTAGTATAAGAATCCTAAATGAGGAAAAAATAAACATATCATAGGGTAGACTGTTAAGGCTTGAAACTCAGATGGTATTTTTTTTTTATTTCTCTAGCTTTTGTGTAAATGAGATTTTGATAGCCACTCTAAGATTGTAGTAGCTCATCTATGTATGATTGCACTCGATTTCTTATGAAAACACACAAGACGAATTTCATATAATTTACGTGACCAATAAAGAATTTTATTATTTACTATTTAGTTACTTAAGGCGATGGCCTGGCAGTGGCCTCTAACTTGAGAGTCCTCGGCACTGCTGGCACCCAGTGCCTCAGTCAGACTCGGCCTTGACATCAAACTGTTCTCTTACTGTCATCAACGTGCGACCGATAATATATTTCGTGTTTGCAGGGACATGTCAGCTTTGCACTCATTTTAGCCAACTCTGACGATGTGGCTGCACTACGCCATGTGATTGTAACGACAAGACCAGCGTGAGCATTGCAAACAAAGTAATAACCGCTTAGAGATTCCGGTGAATGATAAATGTAATCCTAGACCGGTTGCTAGGATTATTGGCTGGAGTAAGTAGCTAATGGCAGCGAGATTAGTGAACCTAGTCACGTCGCCTTCACTAATTAGAAAGAAATGAAGAAACAATTTAGATCCGTCACTGGATTCCAATACCAAGGACGCAGCATCCGTTCTACCTTATAATTGTTGTGGTGTCTGTGTCGTCAGTCTGTTAGAGTCTGCCAGAACTCATTAGAGGTTGTCAGAGTAAGTTGTAGTCCGTTTTCAATAGTATTCTGTTGTGTGACAAAGAATTACGATTTTTTTTTTTTTTTTTTTTTTTTGGCGACGATAATCGAGATATTTTTACCCTATAGAGAGTTTATAGTCCTAACAGTTCTGTCTATTTTTCCCTCGTGGAGACGTCTTGCAGAAACAAGCCTTAGATCCAGCCAAAAGAGCATTGATTCACCGAGGCTATAACGTTACTTTGGCGAAAGGCAATAGATTTTATTCTTCTGAGTGGGAGCCCCAAAGAATGAATGGATTAATTCATATCTTACCTCGAAACTTTCGTGATTGCATATGATTACTCAAATCATCCTCGGGGCTCCCCTCAGCTGAACAAAATCCTCGACTGCCCTCCTCCGTTTCCATGAGGATCTCAGTGACGGGCATCGTCGGACATCGGTGCTGGAGTTCGTCTCCACGATCTCCCTTGGGCCTTCTTCGGCGTCGTCTCCTCCAGATGAGTCCTCTGGAACTCCGCAGGTCCTTGTTGGAGCTCTTCGGGGTTTAGAAACACTGAGGACATCTAGATTCATCTTCATTCTTTCCTCTGGGTCTTTCCGCTAGGTGGAGTGTCATCTTGGTCCTTCCTTGAAAAAATTACTCCACAGTTGTCGAAGTGATGGCAGGAGGAGTGTTTTTCGAGGCTCTACGAAACGAACATCCCAGATACACTCGCAAAGTCACACACGACTGACAGTTTTTTTTTCTTTTTAACAATGACGCTTTTATCAACATTCTATTTTTCGTTTTTCTTATAATAATGACTGAATAAGAGGATACATGGGATGTACGTCCATCTAATTTCTTTAATCCTCTAGATGTCCCCCTCAGGCCAGAAGAATATTGATAAAGATGAGTCGGAACCTTCAGGGGCTAATCAAGATTTTAATTTTAATCCCCTGGAGTCTAGAGACCCGAGGGACTTCCTGGGCTACTTATTTTTTATTATTTTCTTTTAACGGAGTCGACGTGTCAAATAATGTCATGGAGAGACACTGTAGGTCACTTAGCAGCATTTATTTTTTCTTCGGCGTCGTCTCTTCCAGATGAGTCCTCTGGAGCTCCTCAAGTTCTTGTTGGATCTCTTTGGTGTTTGGAAGCAATGAGGACATCTGGAGTCATCTTCATTCCTTCACCAAAGAGGTGGCAGGAGGAGGGACATCCGGAGGCTTTAGTGCAACACATTACTAACAGCTTTTTTTTTTATGAGAAGTCAGAAGTCTTCATACAAGTGTCGGAAAAAACGGTCACTTGGGATATACGTCCACTTGATTTCTTTAATTCCCCATGTGTTCCTTTTCTGACTGTACAAAATCGTATCAAGATGAGAGATCGAATTTTTTTAAACAAAACTTAGGTAGAAAGGTGAGCCCTTCAGAGGCTTATTTTAAGATTGTTATCCTCCACAATCTATAGGTCCGAAAGCTCTGTTTTTTTTTTTTTTTTTTTACACAGTCATCGTTAGGACGTCTTGTAGAAATACACTGTAGGTCCAAGCACGGGAGCATCGATTCGCCGAGGCCAAAGCGCTACTTTGGCGAGCAGCAAATGATTTTATTCCTCTGAGTGGGAGCCCCAAAAAATGAATGAATTAATTCATATCTTACCTCGAAACATTCGAGGTTGCATATGGTTAATCGAGTCATCCTCGGGCTCCCCTCAGCTGAATAAAATCCTCGACTGCCCTCCATTTCCAGGAGGACTTCCTGACGGGCATCGTTGGACTTCGGTGATAGAGTTTGTCTCCATGATCTCCCTTGGACCTTCTATGGCGTCCTCTCCTCCAGATGGTCCTCATGAGCTTCACAAATTCTTCTTTAAGCTCTCCAGGGCTGAGGACCATTTGAGGACCTTGTGGACCTTTCTTAGTATAAATGTATATATATATATATATATATATATTTATATATATATATATATATATATACAGTATATATATATATATATATACATGCACAAACACACACACACACACACACACACACACACACACACACACACACATACACACACACGCACGCGCACGCACACACACACACACATACATATATATATATATATATATATATATGTATATATATATATATATATATATATGTATTATATTTATATACATATATATATATATATATATATATATGTATATACATACTGTATATATGTATATATATATATATAATATATATATATGTATACTGTATATATGTATATATATATGTATATATATATATATATACATATATGTGTGTATATGTGTGTATATATATATGCATATATATATACATATATATATACATATATATATATATATATATATATATACATACATAATCGTATTTATACGGTTATAACGTGGTTAGTCGTGTGGCACTTAGCTAGTCTATCTGGAAAGACCGTTTTCTAGAGCCTCGGTGTATCACTGCGCCAGTCACCACTCTCAAGATTGGGGGCTATTTTTTGAAGACGGACCAGAAATTCGCAAACCCGAGCGGGAGATCTCCGGGAAACAAACTAAGAAAGGTCCACAAGGTCCTCAAATGGTCCTCAGCCCCGAAGAGGTTAAAAAAGAATTTGTGAACCTCATGAGGACCATCTGGAGGAGAGGACGCCATAGAAGGTGCAAGGGAGATCATGGAGACAAACTCTATCACCGAAGTCCAACGATGCCCGTCAGGAAGTCCTCCTGGAAATGGAGGGCAGTCGAAGATTTTATTCAGCTGAGGGGAGCCCGAGGATGACTTGATTAACCATATGCAACCTCGAATGTTTCGAGGTAAGATACGAATTAATTCATTCATTGTTTGGGGCTCCCTCTCAGAGGAATAAAATCATTTGCCGCTCGCCAAAGTAGCACTTTGGCCTCAGCGAATCGATGCTCCCGTGCTTGGACCTACAATGTATTTCTACAAGACGTCCTAACGATGACTGTGTATAAAAACAAAACAAACAAAAAAACAGATCTTTCGGACCTATAGATTGTGGAGGATGAAAATCTTAAAATAAGCCTCTGAAGGACTCGCCTCTCTACCAAAGTTTTGTTAAAAAAAAAAAATTCACTCTATCATCTTGATCACTATCCTTCTGGCTGTCAACAGACGATTTTGTACAGTCAGAAAAGGGACATCTGGTGAATTAAAGAAATCAAGTGGACGTATATCCCAAGTGACCGCTTTTTCCGACACTTGTATGAAGACTTCTGACTTCCCACAAAAAAAAAAAAAAACTGTTAGTCATGTGTTGCTTAGCGAGTCTATCAGGGAATAGTCCGTGCACTAGAGCCTCCAGATGTCCCTCCTCCTGCCACCTCTTTGGTGAAGGAATGAAGATGACTCCAGATGTCCTCATTGCTTCCAAACACCAAAGAGATCCAACAAGAACTTGAGGAGCTCCAGAGGACTCATCTGGAAGAGACGACGCCGAAGAAAAAATAAATGCTGCTAAGTGACCTACAGTGTCTCTCCATGACATTATTTGACACGTCGACTCCGATAAAAGAAAATAAAAAATTAAAATCTTGATTAGCCCCTGAAGGTTCCGACTCATCTTTATCAATATTCTTCTGGACTGAGAGGGACATCTAGAGGATTAAAGAAATTAAATGGACGTACATTCCATGTATCCTCTTTTTCGGCCATTATTATAAGAAAAACAAAAAATAGAATGTTAATAAAAGCGTCATTGTTAAAAAGAAAAAGAAACTGTTAGTCGTGTGTAACTTTGAGAATGTATCTGGGATGTTCGGTTCGTAGAGCCTCGAAAAACACTCCTGCCATCACTTCGACAACTGTGGAGTAATTTTTTCAAGGAAGGACCAAGACGACACTTCACCTAGCGGGAATACCCAGATGAAGAAATGAAGATGAAACTATATGTTCTCAGTGCTTCCAAACCGCGAAGAGCTCCAACAAGAACTTGCGAAGATCCAGAGGACTCATCTGAAGGAGACGACGCCGAAGAAGGTGCAAGGGAGATCGTGGAAACGAACTCCAGCACCGGTGTCCGACGATGCCCGTCTCGGAGGTCCTCTTGGAAACGGAGGAGGGCAGTCGAGGATTTTGTTCAGCTGAGGGGAGCCCCGAGGATGATTTGAGTAATCATATGCACCCACGAAGGTTTCGATGTAAGATATGAATTAATCCATTCATTCTTTGGGGCTCCAACTCAGAAGAATAAAATCTATTGCCTTTCGCCAAAGTAACGTTATAGCCTCGGTGAATCAATGCTCTTTTGGCTGGATCTAAGGCGTGTTTCTGCAAGACGTCTCCACGAGAGAAAAATAAAGACAGAACTCTTAGGACTATAAACTCTCTATAGGATAAAACTATCTCGATTACCGTCTGCAGGACTCGATTCATCTGCCCGCCAAAGATATTTCCTAAAAAAAAAAAAAAAAAAAAAAAAAAAAAAAAAAAAAAAAAAAAAAAAAAAAAAAAAAAAAAAAAAAAAAAAAAATCGTAATGCTTTGTCACACAACAGAATACTATTGAAAACGAACTCCGACTTACTCCGACAACCTCTAATGAATTCTGGCAGACTCTAACAGACTGACAGACTGACAGACACAGACGCCACAACAAATATAAGGTAGAACGGATGAGGCGTCCTTAATGTTGGGATCCAGTGACGGATCTAAATCGTTTCTTCATTTCTTTCTAATTAGTGAAGGCGACGTGACTAGGTCCACTAATCTCGCTATCACTAGCTACTTACTCCAGCCAATAATCCTAGCAACCGGTCTAGGATTACATTTATCATTCACCGCAATCTCTAAGCGATTATTACTTTGTTTGCAATGCTCACGCTGGTCTTGTCGTTATAATCACCTGGCGTAGTGCAGCCACATCGTCAGAGTTGGCTAAAATGATTGCATAGTTGACATGTCCCTGCAAACACGAAATATATTATCGGTCGCATGTTGATGACAGTAAGAGAACAGTTTGATGTCAAGGCTGAGTCTGACTGAGGCACTGGGTGCCAGCAGTGCCGAGGACTCTCATATTAGAGGCCACTGCCAGGCCATCGCTTTAGATAATAAATAAATAGTAAATAATAAAACTCTTTTTTGGTCACGTAAATTATATGAAATTTGTCTTGTGTGTTTTCATAAGAAATCGAGTGCAATCATACATAGTTGAGCTACTACAATCTTAGAGTGGCTATCAAAATCTCATTTACACAAAAGCTAGAGAAATAAAAAAAGATTACCATCTGAGTTTCAAGCCTTAACAGTCTACCGTATGATATGTTTATTTTTTCCTCATTTAGAATTCTAATACTAGCTGGTACAAAGGATTTAGAAAACCTAGCTGTTCTGCTTTTTGTTGATCTCAGTCTTTTTTCCTGAAGGTAACATTTGGTAACTGTCATTCAGTGGGTGTGTTGCACCATTGATAATTACATGACATCTTTGGATTGCACTCCTTCTGTACATGTCCAGCAATGAAATCATATTTTGAACACCCAGTTTTCCACAGTTCTTAATTAATCTTGCAAGTTTATTTTTTTTTATTCTACGCTGCAGTTGCCATACCAACAAGTGATAAAGAATGAAATGACGGACTGTACTACAGCGGAATAGAATAAATCCATGATTTTTTTTATCAATTCTAAGTTTGTACGGTTTCCTTACAAAGTACATTCTGCAATTTACTTCTTTGTACACCACCTCCGCATTACTATTAAAACTGAATTTATTATCTATGATCGTGTCAAGATATTTCTATTCATTAACAGTATCCACAAGTTCCTCATTTATATTTAATGACTGTTGAGCAACTTGTGTGTTACTAAAATCAATAACCATTTCCTTTGTCTTCTTAACATTAAGTTCAAGGTAGTTGTCATTACACCATTCATTAAAATGCTCTAC
>NW_027467525.1:117500-120000 GCF_046742065.1 Oratosquilla oratoria
AAACAGGACACTTGCCAAATTGGATCAACACAGAAGTATTACACCAAGGTCTCGACAAGAAAATGAGAAAAGTTATAGAAGCTGCAGAAATTAGTAAAAATAATTCGAATAACAACAGAGGAGGATTCATTACATGGTCTCGCCCAGCCGCAACACTAGCCATCAACGATTGGAAGAGAAGAAAAAGAGGGAGGAGTCAATAATTCGCGCGGAATATATATAGCTGTGTATCTATCCACTTGATGTAATACCTTGAAAAAGACGTAAGTGTCGAAACGTCGGTAATAAAACTCAAAAAGCTCTTCTCGAGTTTCCGTTTCCTCTCTTTCCTCAAATTTGTCACGATGAATAATCATATATATATATATATATATATATATATATATATGTATATATATATGTATATATATGTATGTATATATACATATATGTATGTATATATATACATATATATATGTATGTATATATATACATATATATATATGTATGTATATATATATATATATGTATGTATATATACATATATATATATATGTATGTATATATATACATATATATATATGTATATATATATGTATATATATACATATATACATATATGTATGTATATATATACATATGTATATATGTATATATATATGTATGTACATATATACATATATATATATGTATATATATATGTATATGTACATATATATATATATATATATATATATATATATATATACGCATGTATATATATACAGTATATATATATATATATATATACGCATGTATATATATATATACATATATATATACATATATATATACATATATATATATATAATACATATATATACATATATATACATATATATATATACATATGTATATATATATATATATACATGTATATATATGAAGAATGGAAGACAAATGAGTGGAAGGGTGGTGAGTTAAACACAGAGAACAATTGGAGTCTTATTCACAGACGTTTCGTCCTTACCAGGACATTTTCAAAGTATATACAGTTTCAGAAAATTAACAGCTTATATAAACCATCCTTGCCGAGTTCCCCTCCGTCTATCATCCGTCCTCTACCCGTTTTTCATGTGACTCCGACTATGTCACTTCTCCCTCCGTTATCAATTGTCCTTTTTACGTTTTTGATAATTAGAGTACCTATCGCTCCTGCTAATTTTATAAACCCTTCCCTATGGTTGATGCAGGGGTGGGAAGTAATGTAGGCTGCCTCCACTATTTTTCTTTTCTTTTTCTATAGACCTTTGTGAAGCACCACATTTGTCTAAATGAACTACTAGCGAGTTGGAGGTTCTGTGAGCTCTGACGTCATTTTTGTGCTCATATGTCCGTAGCTCCACTGATCTTCCCGTCTCTCCATAATATCCTAACGGACAACCACCACATGGTATATTGTAAATTGCGCCCTTCTCTACATCCTTTTCTGATTTATTTCTATTCTTGACAACTTCTCCTAATTTTATACCCGTGGAGAAAGCAACGCTCACACCCGCTTTTGTGAGAATATGTCCCAACTCCTCCGCGTACTTCGAGTTGGGGACGGACAAAAACCCCGCCCTGACTTCTCCGGACCAGTCGTCCTTCTTCCTTTTCATTATTACCGTTGCTTTCTTCCTCAATCTGTGCAGTAGTCCTTCCGGGTATCTGAGTTTAGTGAATACTTTGAAAATATATTTGATTTCATCCTCTAAAAATTCTTCGCTACAAATACGGTACGCCCTTAAGAAAAATCCTATAACCACTCCGTTTTTAATTTTGTTGCTATGCGCTGAGTAGAAATGAATCACATCGTCTTTATTGGTGCTTTTTCTGTAGACAGAGAATGATATCTTACTACCTCTCCTCCAAATCACCGTATCCAAGAAAGCTAGTCTGTTACCCGTCTCGTGTTCGATAGTAAACTGGATGTTTGGTTCGACATGATTCAATCTACTCAACTTGTCATCTAATTGTACCTCTTTCGGAGCGATGACAAGGACGTCGTCCACATACCTCAGCCAAAGCGTGTCTCTACCCATTATCTTTATGAAATAATCTGTCTCTAAAACTTCCATATATAATGAAGCTAGAACCGCACTGAGAGGACTACCCATTGCAAGTCCTCGGTGTTGTCTGTATTCTTTCCCGTTGAACATGAAAGGACCAAACTTCACACATGAGGCTGATTTACGAGTGGGGAAAAGTGATTACTTGAAATTAGTGTCTCTATGTTTGAAGTTTAGTCCTTTCATGTTCAACGGGAAAGAATACAGACAACACCGAGGACTTGCAATGGGTAGTCCTCTCAGTGCGGTTCTAGCTTCATTATATATGGAAGTTTTAGAGACAGATTATTTCATAAAGATAATGGGTAGAGACACGCTTTGGCTGAGGTATCGAACACGAGACGGGTAACAGACTAGCTTTCTTGGATACGGTGATTTGGAGGAGAGGTAGTAAGATATCATTCTCTGTCTACAGAAAAAGCACCAATAAA
>NW_027467525.1:125000-132500 GCF_046742065.1 Oratosquilla oratoria
CTTCAGCATTGCGAGGGCTAACCCGCTAACGCTGAGAAGTTTCTCTAAGGCGAATAAACTCGTCTGAAATTAACCAAAATAAAATCTTTAAAGCCATAGAAAGGGGTCACAAAGCGTTAATTAGAGTGATCATTAACTAGTACAAAGCCATATATGTCTCATCTTAAAGACTTGAAGACTGACGTTTACTATCTAATTAAAGTTAACAGGAAGTCTGAGTGATTAAGTACTAATAATGATATCATGTATCGAGAAGAAGTTGAGCATTTTAATGAATAGTGTAAATTCCAGAATGTACTTTGTAAGGAAACTGTACAAACTTAGAATTGATACAAAAATCATGGATTTATTCTATTCCGCTGTAGTACAGTCCGTCATTTCATTCTCTATCACCTGTTGGTATGGCAACTGCAACGTAGAATAAAAAAAGAAATAATAAACTTGCAAGATTAATTAAGAACTGTGGAAAACTGGGTGTTCAAAATATGATTTCATTGCTGGACATGTACAAAAGGAGTGCAATCCAAAGATGTCATGTAATTATACAACCACTGAATGACAGTTACCAAATGTTACCTTCAGGAAAAAGACTGAGATCACTGAAAAGCAGAACAGCTAGGTTTTCTAAATCCTTTGTACCAGCTAGTATAAAAATCCTAAATGAGGAAAAAGTAAACATATCATAGGTTAGACTGTTAAGGCTTGCAACTCTGAGGGTAATTTGTTGTATTTCTCTAGCTTTTGTGTATATGAGATTTTGATAGCCACTCTAAGATTGTAGTAGCTCATCTATGTATGATTGCACTCGATTTCTTATGAAAACACACAAGACAAATTTCATATAATTTATGTGACTAATAAAGAATTTTATTATTTACTATTTAGTTATTTAAGGCGATGGCTTGGCAATGGCCTCTAATTTGAGATTCCTCGGCACTGCTGGTACCCAGTGCCTCAGTCAGACTCGGCCTTGACATCAAACTGTTCTCTTACTGTCATCAACGTGCGACCGATAATATATTTCGTGTTTGCAGGGACATGTCAGCTTTGCAATCATTTTAGCCAACTCTGACGATGTGGCTGCACTACGCCAGATGATTATAACGACAAGACCAGCGTGAGCATTGCAAACAAAGTAATAACCGCTTAGAGATTGCGGTGAATGATAAATGTAATCCTAGACCGGTTGCTAGGATTATTGGCTGGAGTAAGTAGATAGTGATAGCGAGATTAGTGGACCTAGTCACGTCGCCTTCACTAATTAGAAAGAAATGAAGAAACGATTTAGATCCGTCACTGGATCCCAATACCAAGGACGCAGCATCCGTTCTACCTTATATTTGTTGTGATGTCTGTCAGTCTGTTAGAGTCTGCCAGAACTCATTAGTGGTTGTCCGAGTAAGTCGTAGTCCGTTTTCAATAGTATTCTGTTGTGTGACAAAGCATTATGATTTTTTTTTTTTTTTTTTTTTTTTTTTTTAGGAAATATCTTTGGCGGGCAGATGAATCGAGTCCTGGAGACTGTAATCGAGATATTTTTTATCCTATAGGGAGTTTATAGTCCTAAGAGTTCTGTCTTTATTTTTCCCTCGTGGAGACGTCTTGCAGAAACAAGCCTTAGATCCAGTCAAAAGAGCATTGATTCACCAAGGCTATAACGTTATTTTGGCGAAAGGCAATAGATTTTATTCTTCTGAGAGGAGCCCCAAAGAATGAATGGATTAATTAATATCTTACCTCGAAACTTTTGTGATTGCATATGATTACTCAAATCATCCTTGGGGCTCCCCTCAGCTGAACAAAATCCTCGACTGCCCTCCTCCGTTTCCATGAGGATCTCAGTGACGGGCATCGTCAGACATCGGTGCTGGAGTTCGTCTCCACGATCTCCCTTGGGCCTTCTTCGGCGTCGTCTCCTCCAGATGAGTCCTCTGGAACTCCGCAGGTCCTTGTTGGAGCTCTTCGGGGTTTGGAAACACTGAGGACATCTAGATTCATCTTCATTCTTTCCTCTGGGTCTTTCCGCTAGGTGGAGTGTCATCTTGTTCCTTTCTTGAAAAAATTACTCCACAGTTATCGAAGTGATGGCAGGAGGAGTGTTTTTCGAGGCACTACGAAACGAACATCCCAGATACACTCGCAAAGTCACACACGACTAACCGGTTTTTTTTTTCTTTTTAACAATGATGCTTATATCAACATTCTATTTTTCGTTTTTCTTATAATAATGGCCGAAAAAGAGGATACATGGGATGTACGTCCATCTAATTTCTTTAATCCTCTAGATGTCACCCTCAGGCCATAAGAATATTGATAAAGATGAGTCGGAACCTTCAGGGGCTAATCAAGATTTTAATTTTAATCCCCTGGAATCTAGAGACCCGAGGGACTTCCTGGGCTACTTATTTTTTATTATTTTCTTTTAACGGAGTCGCCGTGTCAAATACTGTCACGGAGAGACACTGTAGGTCTAGACCTAGCAGCATTTATTTTTTCTTCGGCGTCGTCTCCTCCAGATGAGTCCTCTGGAGCTCCTCATGTTCTTGTTGGATCTCTTCGGTGTTTGGAAGTAATGAGGACATCTGGAGTCATCTTCATTCCTTCACCAAAGAGGTGGCAGGAGGAGGGACATCCGGAGGCTCTAGTGCAACACATGTCTAACAGGTTTTTTTTTTATGAGAAGTCAGAAGTCTTCATACAAGTGTCAGAAAAAACGGTCACTTGGGATATACGTCCACTTGATTTCTTTAATTCCCCATGTGTCCCTTTTCTGACTGTACAAAATCGTATCAAGATGAGAGATCGAATTTTTTTTAAACAAAACTTCGGTATAGAGGTGAGTCCTTCAGAGGCTTATTTTAAGATTGTTATCCTCCACAATCAATAGGTCCGAAAGATCTGTTTTGTTGTTGTTGTTGTTGTTTTTTACACAGTCATCGTTAGGACGTCTTGTAGAAATACACTGTAGGTCCAAGCACGGGATCATCGATTCGCCGAGGCCAAAGCGCTACTTTGGCGAGCAGCAAATGATTTTATTCCTCTGAGTGGGAGCCCCAAACAATGAATGAATTAATCCATATCTTATATCGAAACCTTCGGGGTTGCATATGATTAATCGAGTCATCCTTAGGGCTCCCCTCAGCTGAATAAAATCCTGGACTGCTCTCCATTTCCAGGAGGACCTTCTAATGGACATCGTCAGACTTCGGTGCTGAAGTTCATCTCCCCGATCTCCCTTGCACCTTCTATGGCGTCCTCTCCTCCAGATGGTCCTCATGAGCTTCACAAATTCTTCTTTAAGCTCTCCAGGGCTGAGGACCATTTGAGGACCTTGTGGACCTTTCTTACTATAAATATATATATATATATATATATATATATATATATATATATATTATATATATATATATATGTATATATATATATATATATATATATATATACAGTATATATGTATATATATATATATATATATATATATATATATATATGTGTGTGTGTGTGTGTGACTTGATTAACCATATGCAACCTCGAATGTTTCGAGGTTAGGTATGTAAATTAATTCATTCATTGTTTGGGGCTCCCACTCAGAGGAATAAAATCATTTGCCGCTCGCCAAAGTAGCACTTTGACCTCAGCGAATCGATGCTCCCGTGCCTGGACCTACAGTGTATTTCTACAAGACGTCCTAACGATGACTGTGTATAAAAAAAAAAAACAGATCTTTCGGACCTATGGATTGTGGAGGATGAAAATCTTAAAATAAGCCTCTGAAGGACTCACCTCTCTACCAAAGTTTTGTTAAAAAAAAAATCACTCTCTCATCTTGATCACTATACTTCTGGCTGTCAACAGACGATTTTGTACAGTCAGAAAAGGGACATCTGGTGAATTAAAGAAATGAAGTGGACGTATATCCCAAGTGACCGCTTTTTCCGACACTTGTATGAAGACTTCTGACTTCCCACAAAAAAAAAAAAACTGTTAGTCATGTGTTGCTTAGCGAGTCTATCAGGGAATAGTCCGTGCACTAGAGCCTCCAGATGTCCCTCCTCCTGCCACCTCTTTGGTGAAGGAATGAAGATGACTCCAGATGTCCTCATTGCTTCCAAACACCAAAGAGATCCAACAAGAACTTGAGGAGCTCCAGACGACTCATCTGGAAGAGACGACGCCGAAGAAAAAATAAATGCTGCTAAGTGACCTACAGTGTCTCTCCATGACATTATTTGACACGTCGACTCCGTTAAAAGAAAATGATAAAAAAAAATTAATTATCTTGATTAGCCCCTGAAGGTTCCGACTTATCTTTATCAATATTCTTATGGCCTGAGAGGGACATCTAGAGGATTAAAGAAATTAAATGGACGTACATCCCATATATCTTCTTTTTCGGCCATTAAAAAAAAAAAACACGAAAAATTCATGTCAATAAAAGAGTCATTGTTAAAAAGAAAAAGAAACGGTTAGTCGTGTGTTTCTTTGCGAGTGTATCTGGGATGTTCGTTTCGTAGAGCCTCGAAAAACACTCCTACCACTTCGACAACTGTGGAGTAAATTTTTTCAAGGAAGGATCAAGACGACACTCCACCTAGCGGGAAGATCCAGAGGAAAGAATTAAGATGAATCTAGATGTCCTCAGTGTTTCCAAACCTCGAAGAACTCCAACAAGGACTTGAGGAGCTCCAGAGGACTCATCTGGAGGAGACGACGCCGAAGAAAGTCCAAGGGAGATCGTGGAGATGAACTCCAGCACCGATGTCCGACGATGCCCGTCACTAAGGTCTTCATGGAAACGGAGGAGGGCAGTTGAGGATTTTGTTCAGCTGAGGGGAGTCCCGAGGATGATTTGAGTAATCACATGCAATCACGAAGGTTTCGAGGTAAGATATGAATTAATCCACTCATTCTTTGGGGCTCCCACTCAGAAAAATAAAATCTATTGCTTTTCGCCAAAGTAACGTTATAGCCTCGGTGAATCAGTGCACATTGGGCTGGTTCTACGGTGTGTTTCTGCAAGAAGTCTCCACGAGAGAAAAATAAAAACAGAACTCTTAGGACTATAAACTCTCTATAGGATAAAAATATTTTGATTATCGTCTACAGGACTCGATTCATCTGCCCGCCAAAGATATTTCCTAAAAAAAAAAGAAAAAAAAAATATATCGTAATGCTTTGTCACACGACAGAATACTATTGAAAACGGACTCCGACTTTGACAACTTATGAGTTCTGGCAGACTCTAACAGACTGACAGACTGACAGA
Source organism: Oratosquilla oratoria (assembly GCF_046742065.1). Classification (NCBI taxonomy): domain Eukaryota; kingdom Metazoa; phylum Arthropoda; class Malacostraca; order Stomatopoda; family Squillidae; genus Oratosquilla; species Oratosquilla oratoria. Next base: position 130,267 of record NW_027467525.1, read on the forward strand.
CACACGCCACAACAAATATAAGGTAGAACGGATGAGGCGTCCTTGGTATTGGGATCCAGTGACGGATCTAAATCGTTTCTTCATTTCTTTCTAATTAGTGAAGGCGACGTGACTAGGTTCACTAATCTCGCTATCACTATCTACTTACTCCAGCCAATAATCTTAGTAACCGGTCTTGGATTACATTTATCATTCACCGGAATCTCTAAGCGGATATTACTTTGTTTGCAATGCTCACACTGGTCTTGTCGTTATAATCACCTGGCGTAGTGCAGCCACATCGTCAGAGTTGGCTAAAATGATTGCATAGCTGACATGTCCCTGCAAACACGAAATATATTATCGGTCGCACGTTGATGACAGTAAGAGAACAGTTTGATGTCAAGGCTGAGTCTGACTGAGGCACTGGGTGCCAGCAGTGCCGAGGACTCTCAAATTAGAGGCCACTGCCAGGCCATCGCCTTAAATAATAAATAAATAGTAAATAATAAAATTCTTTATTGGTCACGTAAATTATATGAAATTTGTCTTGTGTGTTTTCATAAGAAATCGAGTGCAATCATACATAGATGAGCTACTACAATCTTAGAGTGGCTATCAAAATCTCATTTACACAAAAGCTAGAGAAATACAAAAATGATATACCATATGAGTTTCAAGCCTTAACAGTCTACCCTATGATATGTTTATTTTTTCCTCATTCAGGATTCTTATACTAGCTGGTACAATGGATTTAGAAAACCTAGCCGTTTTGCTTTTTATTGATCTCAGTCTTTTTCCTGAAGGTAACATTTGGTAACTGTCATTCATTGGGTGTGTTGCATCATTGATAATTACATGACATCTTTGGATTGCACTCCTTTTGTACATGTCCAGCAATGAAATCATATTTTGAACACCTAGTTTTCCACAGTTCTAAATAAATCTTGCAAGTTTATTTTTTTTATTCTACGCTGCAGTTGCCATACCAACAGGTGATAGAGAATTAAATGACGGACTGTACTACAGCGGAATAGAATAAATCCATGATTTTTGTGTCAATTCTAAGTTTGTACGGTTTCCTTACAAAGTACATTCTGGAATTTACTTTTGTACACCGCCTCCGCATTACTATTAAAACTGAATTTATTATCTATGATCGTGTCAAGATATTTCTATTCATTAACAGTATCCACAAGTTCCTCATTTATATTTAATGACTGTTGAGCAACTTGTGTGTTACTAAAATCAATTACCATTTCCTTTGTCTTCGTAACATTAAGTTCAAGGTAGTTGTCATTACACCATTCATTAAAATGCTCTATTTCTTCTCGATACATGATATCATTATTAGTACTTAATCACTCAGACTTCCTCTTAACTTTAATTAGATAGAGTAAACGTCAGTCTTCAAGTCTTTAAGATGAGACATATATGGCTTTGTACTAGTTAATGATCACTCTAATTAACGCTTTGTGACCCCTTTCTATGGCTTTAAAGATTTTTTTTGGTTAATTTCAGACGAGTTTATTCGCCTTAGAGAAACTTCTCAGCGTTAGCGGGTTAGCCTTCGCAATACTGAAGGAAAGTTGGTACAACATACGTAACCTGTAAGGTTATGGATTACTGTTGGCTTTAATACTGTAGTGGAATGAAAGCTTATTTCACGGCCAAATGACATCATCAGCACGAGTCGGAGCAAAATATTTCAGAAAAAGTCAGCTCTTTAAAGACTCGGGCCGCACAGTAATCCCAGTGGATAACGTGTCGAACTCATGAGCAGGTGGTCGTGAGTTCTATTCCCGGGACCCTCTGTGGACTTCCTGACACCAATGACAAGGTGTGGAGTTGACCCAACATTGGTCAAAAAGTCCCTGTGGCTTTCTGCAACTGACAGGGCTTGCCCTACTAGAGGTTTCTCACTTCCCATTTCGTGGGAGTGGCGTAGTAATTTTTTATTCATTTTGTATTATCATTATCATTTTAATTTTCATGAAACATTATACTACCGTGTCTTCATCTTCGAACATGGGGTTATTGTCAAGAGTTTTTGTGTAGGTCACTATTTTTTCTTCTGTGTTTGTGTCTGGGAGTCATTTCTTTTATTCCGTTTCTGTCAAAATCTGTGGTTCTTCTCTACTCTGTCGGAGTCTGACGTAGTTTCTGTATTAACTTCAAGAAGTCGGGATATTATTTCGACTGTGTCTACTGATTCTTTGCTCCGAACTTTCTGTCGTTCGCCAAAGCATTTCGGA
>NW_027467525.1:137500-167500 GCF_046742065.1 Oratosquilla oratoria
GTGTGATCGTGAACCAATTGAATTTTCTGGTCCTCCACATTTTCTCCAATCAGATTCGTTGTTACAAGTCTATATGCGATATTGTTTACTTAAGTAATCACAAATCACTGCATAACTTACTTAGGTTACGTCAGCAAAATACGTCATACAGGCTCCCGGCCAGTTTTCTGACTCAAGGGGGAAAGCTAGTTTGTGCAAACCTTCGCCTACGAACTTTTGTTTACCAAACACCCAACTCATATAAGGTCTCCTGTCGGCATGCTCCGCCTTTGTAATCCTTTGTAAAACCCACACCATCTACTCCTCTTTCTACCCACGTCTCTCTACTAGCCTCTTACACAGTTCAATTTTCATTTTAAGGTCTTTAAGGATGCAATGAATTCTTTTCTTACTCATTTTCAATGTCATCATGGCTCGTCGCGTTGAGGAATGATGACTTTTCTCAAAGTGTCTCTCAACAAGTGTTTCATTTGCTGTAGTTTTTACTGAAAGCTTTATTCTTATTTAATCAATATACACACTGACTTTCTCCATGAATAGTCAATGCCGTTTATAAATACTGTCTTCCTCTGGTGCTTCTTTGTTAATCTTCTCTCTCTCAGTCTCTCTCTGTCTCTTTTTTTTTTTTTTTTTTACAATTTTAATATTTTTAGTCCATACCAACTGGCGTTTTTGCGCTTTCGATGGGTGAGAAATCTGTAGTAAGGTTTAGACAGTTTCTGGAAAGAATACTGTTAATCCACAAACAAATTAAAAAACAAAACTAACATTCATATTTATCACTTAAAGAATTTGTTGAATCTAATAAAAAAAAAAATGACCATATGATTTTTCTAATGGTTCCCACTTAGGTGGGCCACACAGTATACATATATGTTAACCTTAAAACCCACTGTAGGAAAATAAGATTTCGAGCTAAATAATTTTTATGTATATTTTGACCACTCACTGAGGTCCTCTTCAATAACTAGATTACAAAAGTGAAGTACAAGAATATATACTAATGATAATGTACAAAACAAGGAGGCAGGGGAAGAGACTCAGGTAACGTGTCATTGGTTGGGTGTACTTTGGTTATTAAATCCAGTGACATTTGAAAACTATTTATTGACTGCTAATGATGTTATGCAGTCAGGTGTCCATGTATGTGAATCATAGATATAGGTAGACCAATAAGGTGGAAAGAGGAGTAGATAGAGTTTAATTATTATTGGATCAGCTGTTTGGTAAACAACAGTTCAAAGGCGAGAAGGTGGGGAATTGTATAACTTCGCTATCAGCGTTATGTTTATAAACAAGTGCCTGGGGACCCAATTTCATTGTTTTATGTCAGTTTTACGTTTGCTGGTGTGACCTGGGTGAATGTGAAGTGAATTCAAGATTGCTTGAGTAAACAATATTGAATGCGGAGTTTTAACGGCGGATCTGATTGGAGAAAGGGTGAAGGAGAAGATTCAATTGGTTCACCATTATATATATATATATATATATATGTGTGTGTGTGTGTGTGTGTGTGTGTGTGTGTGTGTGTGTGTGTGTGTGTGTGTGTGTGTGTGTGTGTGTGTGTGTGTGTGTGTGGGCGTGTGCGTGTGCGTGTGTGTGTGTGTGCGCGCGCGTGTGCGTGTGCGTGTGCGTGTGTGTGTGTGTGTGTGTGTGTGCGCGCGTGCATGCGTGTGTGTGTGTGTGTGTGTGTGTGTGTGTGTGTGTGTGTGTGTGTGTGACTGTGTTCACGTGTACAGAATGGCCCACAAAAGTAAAAACAAATCAATAAAATCATCACTTTTTAATAACTTACTAAACATATAGGAACTTACTAAATAAAGATATACATTTAATATTTTTTCGCTGTAGTATTTACTGGTTTCACATTGAATTTTTTTTATCTATGAACCTTAATATGATCCTCATTATTATCAACAAGAGTAGTTAGTCCTTCTTTGTACTCAAGTACAGGTTTATGTGTAATATTACCTGTAATTTTATTGAAAGCCAGTTCCTAAGCCTCCAATTTCGCGTTCTTTTGTTTCGTACGTTTCCCAAAATGTTAACCACCGTCTTTAGTCACTTCCCCTTTCTTCACTTTCACCCACTTCTTTTTCTGTATTAATTACATATTTTTGTACAGTAGGTACTGTACCTATAAGTATTCGTCTTTTCAATTTCTGTATAATGTATTGCAAACAAGGGGTAAAGAAATGTTTGTAGATTTTCTTTTATTTCTTGAATACCAGTTACACTGCGTGCTTCTCTAGGTACACTATCTGAATCCCCTGACAACATACATTTTTACGTCCCACGTAACTTTTGCAATGGTGTCTCGATTTTTTTTAGTCCAGTGATCTATAACTTTATATTTAGGATCCTTCCCTAAGGGTGCGATCGTCAACCAATTGAATGTTCTCCTCCTCCACCCTTTTTCCAGTCAGATTCGTTGTTACAAGTCGATATGAAATATTGTTTACTTAAGCAACTCAAATCACTGCATAATTTACTTAGGTTACATCAGCAAAATACGTCATACAGGCTCCCGGCCATTTTTATGACTCAAGGCGGAGAGCGAGCTTGCGCAAATCTTCGCCTACGAACTGCTGTGTACCAAACACCCAACTCATATAAGGTCTCCTGTCGGCATGCTCCGCCTTTGTAATCCTTTGTAAAACCCACACCATCTGCTCCTCTTTCTACCCACGTCTCTCTTCCAGCCTCTTACACAGTTCAATTTTCATTTTAAGGTCTTTAAGGATGCAATGAATTCTTTTCTTACTCATTTTCAATGTCATCATGGCTCGTCGCGTTGAGGAATGATGACTATTCTCAAAGTGTCTCTCAAAAAGTGTTTCATTTGCTGTAGTTTTTTCTGAAAGCGTTATTTTTATTTAATCAAAATACACACTGACTTTCTCCATGAACAGTCTATGCCGTTTATAAATACTGTCTTCCTCTGGTGCTTCTTTGTTAATCTTCTCTCTCTCAGTCTCTCTCTGTCTCTTTTTTTTTTTTTTTTTTACAATTTTAATATTTTTAGTCCATACCAACTGGCGTTTTTGCGCTTTCGATGGGTGAGAAATCTGTAGTAAGGTTTAGACAATTTCTGGAAAGAATACTGTTAATCTACAAACAAATTAAAAAACAAAACTAACATGCATATTTATCACTTAGAGAATTTGTTGAATCTAATAAAAAAAAATGACCATATGATTTTTCTAATGGTTCCCACTTAGGTGGGCCACACAGTATACATATATGTTAACCTTAAAACCCACTGTAGGAAAATAAGATTTCGAGCTAAATAATTTTTATGTATATTTTGACCACTCACTGAGGTCCTCTTCAATAACTAGATTACAAAAGTGAAGTACAAGAATATATACTAATGATAATGTACAAAACAAGGAGGCAGGGGAAGAGACTCGGGTAATGTGTCATTGGTGGGGTGTACTTTGGTTATTAAATCCAGTGACACTTGAAAACTATTTGTTGACTGCTAATGATGTTATGCAGTCAGGTGTCCATGTATGTGGCTCATAGATATAGGTAGACAAATGAGGTGGAAAGAGGAGTAGATAGTGAGATTTTAATTATTATTGGATCGGCTGTTTGGTAAACAACAGTTCAAAGGCGAGAAGGTGGGGAATTGTATAACTTCGTTATTAGTGTTATGTTTATAAACAAGTGCCTGGGGACCCAATTTCATTGTTTTATGTCAGTTTTACGTTTGCTGGTGTGACCTGGGTGAATGTGTAGTGAATTTGAGATTGCTTGAGTAAACAATATTGAATGCGGAGTTTTAACGGCGGATCTGATTGGAGAAAGGGTGAAGGAAAAAATTCAATTGGTTCACCATTATATATATATATATGTGTGTGTGTGTGTGTGTGTGTGTGTGTGTGTGTGTGTGTGTGTGTGTGTGTGTGTGTGTGTGTGTGTGTGTGTGAGTGTGCGTGTGCGTGTGTGTATGTGCGCGCGCGTGTGCGTGTGCGTGTGCGTGTGTGTGTGTGTGTGTGTGTGTGTGTGTGTGTATGTGTGTGTGTGTGTGTGAGTGTGAGTGTGAGTGTGTATGTGAGTGTGCCTGTGTTCACATGTACAGAATGGCCCACTACAGTACAAACCATTAAATAAAATCATCACTATTTAATAACTTTCAAAAGATCTAGTTAATTCCTACATAAAGATATACATTTAATATTTTTTCGCTGTAGTATTTACTGGTTTCACATTGAATTTTTTTTATCTATGAACCTTAATATGATCCTCATTATTATCAACAAGAGTAGTTAGTCCTTCTTTGTACTCAAGTACAGGTTTATGTGTAATATTACCTGTAATTTTATTGAAAGCCAGTTCCTAAGCCTCCAATTTCGCGTTCTTTTGTTTCGTACGTTTCCCAAAATGTTAACCACCGTCTTTAGTCACTTCCCCTTTCTTCACTTTCACCCACTTCTTTTTCTGTATTAATTACATATTTTTGTACAGTAGGTACTGTGCCTAGAAGTATTCTTTTCAGTTTCTATATAATGTATTACAGACAAGGGCGAATGAAATGTCTGTAGATTTTCTTTTCTTTCTTGAATACCGGTTACAATGCATGCTTCTCTAGGTACACTTTCTCAATCCCCTGAGAACACGCATTGTTACGTCCCAGGTAAGTTCTGCAATGGTGTCTCGATTTTTTTTAGTCCAGTGATCTATAACTTTATATTTAGGAGCCTTCCCTAAGGGTGTGATCGTGAACCAATTGAATTTTCTGGTCCTCCACATTTTCTCCAATCAGATTCGTTGTTACAAGTCTATATGCGATATTGTTTACTTAAGTAATCACAAATCACTGCATAACTTACTTAGGTTACGTCAGCAAAATACGTCATACAGGCTCCCGGCCAGTTTTCTGACTCAAGGGGGAAAGCTAGTTTGTGCAAACCTTCGCCTACGAACTTTTGTTTACCAAACACCCAACTCATATAAGGTCTCCTGTCGGCATGCTCCGCCTTTGTAATCCTTTGTAAAACCCTCACCATCTGCTCCTCTTTCTACCCACGTCTCTCTACTAGCCTCTTACACAGTTCAATTTTCATTTTAAGGTCTTTAAGGATGCAATGAATTCTTTTCTTACTCATTTTCAATGTCATCATGGCTCGTCGCGTTGAGGAATGATGACTTTTCTCAAAGTGTCTCTCAACAAGTGTTTCATTTGCTGTAGTTTTTACTGAAAGCTTTATTTTTATTTAATCAATATACACACTGACTTTCTCCATGAATAGTCAATGACGTTTATAAATACTGTCTTCCTCTGGTGCTTCTTTGTTAATCTTCTCTCTCTCAGTCTCTCTCTGTCTCTCTTTTTTTTTTTTTTTTTACAATTTTAATATTTTTAGTCCATACCAACTGGCGTTTTTGCGCTTTCGATGGGTGAGAAATCTGTAGTAAGGTTTAGACAGTTTCTGGAAAGAATACTGTTAATCTACAAACAAATTAAAAAACAAAACTAACATGCATATTTATCACTTAGAGAATTTGTTGAATCTAATAAAAAAAAATGACCATATGATTTTTCTAATGGTTCCCACTTAGGTGGGCCACACAGTATACATATATGTTAACCTTAAAACCCACTGTAGGAAAATAAGATTTCGAGCTAAATAATTTTTATGTATATTTTGACCACTCACTGAGGTCCTCTTCAATAACTAGATTACAAAAGTGAAGTACAAGAATATATACTAATGATAATGTACAAAACAAGGAGGCAGGGGAAGAGACTCGGGTAATGTGTCATTGGTGGGGTGTACTTTGGTTATTAAATCCAGTGACACTTGAAAACTATTTATTGACTGCTAATGATGTTATGCAGTCAGGTGTCCATGTATGTGAATCATAGATATAGGTAGACCAATAAGGTGGAAAGAGGAGTAGATAGAGTTTAATTATTATTGGATCAGCTGTTTGGTAAACAACAGTTCAAAGGCGAGAAGGTGGGGAATTGTATAACTTCGCTATCAGCGTTATGTTTATAAACAAGTGCCTGGGGACCCAATTTCATTGTTTTATGTCAGTTTTACGTTTGCTGGTGTGACCTGGGTGAATGTGTAGTGAATTCAAGATTGCTTGAGTAAATAATATTGAATGCGAATTTGTAACGACGGATCTGATTGGAGAAAGGGTGAAGGAGGAGAAAATTCAATTGGTTCACGATTGTAAGATCACACCCATTGGGGAGATTCTTAAATATAAAGTTAAAGATCAATGGACTAAAAAAATCATGATATTACTTCCGAACTGACCTAGGATCTAAATTAGGTGTTCTCGACGGGATTCCTTTTAAGAGCTTAGTAGAGTGCTGTGTACTAAAATTAACAGAAGATACATATAGAGGGATAAAGAGAGAACATTTATTTACCTAGAAAGAAGATCAAAGCTGAAGGAAAATAAATTGAAGTGAAAAGTAGAAGCCTGAGGGTACAATAGACAAATTCTAAGTCTATGGTTTGAAGAAGTTATCTCTTCGAAGACATGGGGCCTACCGATTAAAATTGTGTAATTGACAGGGCACACAGTCCATTGAGCTTTTGAGATGTTGTAATTTGGGAAATATCTTATGAAGGAGGATTCTATTATATTCTCTTCAAACTACAGTTTGATTTATAAATTATATTAGCAGTTTCCTTATCTGTATGGCGATCTTTATTGTAAGAGTGAAGGAACACTGCAGATTTTTGTTGTGCGTAATTGACAGAGTTCTTGAGTTCCTTGATCATGGTTGTGAGAAACATTTACCAATGCGTTACGACATTAGTTTACCCTGATTTACGCCCACGATGGAACCCTCTTCGCCCCTTCACCTCCTTGTATAAAACAGGAATTGGGGGTCGCAAATTAGTGGTCTTTCCTATCCTTAGGAATCAGTTCGATTCCAGGTTTCAAGGATTTTAAGTCTCTGTTGCTGTAGTTGGCTAGGGCTCTGTGAAGGTGATCTTACAGGTAGCCGAAAGCAGTGGGTTCGAATCTTGCATGCCACTGTCATAAAAATGATCGGATTGATGTCGCTGTTACTAGCGAATTTCTCTCATAGTTACAATGGCGAAAAGCGTGAAAGGGATTCGTTCCGATCCTTACCCCTTGCCACTGGTGGACTTGGGCCTTGTGTAAAACAGGAATTGGGGTCGCAGATTAGTGGTCTTTCCTATCCTCGGGAATCAGATCGATTCCAGGTTTCAAGGCTTTTAAGTGTCTGTTGGTGTAGTGGGCTAGGGCTCTGTGAAGGTGATCTTACAGGTGGCCAAAAGCGATGGGTCTATCGTTCACTAGGTACGGGGTACTGGTTTGTGTAAACTCGTATTAAGTTTATACCGCTTCTTTTGGAGGAACACAATTGGTGCAGAGGGGTGCGCAGGATGAGTCCTCGATAGTCTCTTTTTCTGGTAGTTAGTTTGTTTCTTTGGAGACGTGGGCGCGGTCACCGCTTGCCAACAGTAATATGTATCGTTCACTAGGTACGGGGTACTGGTTTGTGTAAACTCGTATTAAGTTTATACCCCTTTATTCAAAGCCTTCAGGTTTCACAGTTATGGTATATACACTGTCAACTGTTAAACAGAACGATACAATATCGGTTACATAGATAACTGTTTATCACACCTCTTGTTGCACAACACCCGTCATCGTCCCAACTGGTGCTCTCGGCCACCTACCCTGGTGGTCATTGGCCGGAAGTGCCAACCTCAGCACTTTCTTGTGTTGGGTTTAGTCTTCAGATTTACATTAATTTCGAGAAGGTCCGTTGTCTCACATGGGTGGTGCAACTGCATTGATTATGTATTGTTGTCTACTATCATACATGTTAATTATATATCCAGGGGAGGACCGTCAGTATACGTAATATCGTATGTCAGTACTGGGTGGCTACTAGATTGATCGCGTGTGTTCGTTCGTGTGTTTGGTGGTCGACGGTGTTGTCGCGAAGCCAAAGGATTGACTCAGCGATTTATGGGTTCCACTGGGCCTCGTGATGTTTGACTCAGCGATTAATGCCTGTGGTGGACAGTGAGTTAAGGAGTGGGTTATATGACTGGGGTTATATTACTCGTCGTGTATATGAGCCGTATACATATCGCTCTCCCCCTGGGGTTAGGTGGCTCCCGGCACCTAGGTTACATGGTTTACAAAAGTATTTATATGGGTAATACATCGAGAAAAAATTTCAGAGACACAAAATCCTGTGGGATTAAAAATGTGAAGATGGGGGGGTGTTGTTGAAGTGAATCTGAGGTCCCAAGGGGGATCATGAACTGTAATTAAGGGGTAGCGATGTTGTGTCTCAGAAGTGTAACGTTGTGTCTCACCAGATTACATGTTATATTAGATTTCACATGAAAGGTTACACTATATCTTTGATAACACTGTTTAAATCACTTTCTAAATGTTATGGTTTTTATGATTTAACACTATCACTGTGGGGGGGGGTGTCGTTTTCTAAATAATGTTCTATGGTCAGTTTGGTATGTCACATCTCTTTCTAACTATTATGGCGTTCATGTGTTTTAGTACCAACACTGTAGGGAATGTCATTTTCCAACCCAGTTCTATGGGTAGTGTGGTGTAACACATCGCACTTGTTGGTAATCACAATAGATATATATATGGTTTCCCGTAAAGAATATTACAATATTCATGAACGTGGGTGAGACACAGCATAAACTTAATCTAGGTTTACAGTAAATCGGGAATGTGGGTTGAAAGGTTATGGAAGGTTTTGCTTCGTGCAACAGAATATGATTATTATTATTAGTATAAAGAGAATGATTAAGAGGGAAAGGGCTGTGGAGGTATATGGCAGTACCTGTAGTGTAGGTCAAGTGAGTCCATGTCAAAAGTAGTCGATGTTTAAGGTGGGTAATTAATGATGTATTTAATTTTGGAGGATGAAGGTTATGTCTCAGTGAATGAGGATATGTTTATCTGACTCTCGCTAAGGTTATATTGGTCGGAAGGAAGTAGAGAAGTTTCAATAGATATGCGGAAAGGAGTTCTTATTGGAAATGGGCCATTTTAACCTCCACTGATAGATACATGACGTCCTGCATCTTCAGGGGCGAGAGCTAGAGTGCATGTTTAATTGCGTCGACGCAGAGTCATGGGATGAGACTTGCGTTTTGGTGATTGGTGTGTGTCTGTGGTAGGTGGGTTGTGGATGGGAGGTGAGATTGGGTCGAGGTTCAGTTTGACCTTTCTCAACTTCTCTCCATGTATGGTGAAGGTGGTGTGATCGGAAGGATCTGTTAGTAGGAAAACATTGTTAGGGAGTGAACTTGTGACTGTGAAGGGGCCTAGGAATTTGGGTTTGAGTTTGTTTGTCCTACTTGAGTCTTTTACCATGACTGAGTCGCCAAGTGCTATGTCAAGTGGAATTGACCGTTTGTGTTGTTTTGTCTTTGTCTTCTCTTGGGCTTCTTTCAGGTTTGCTCTAACTTGTTTGTAAATGGTTTGCATTCCTCTTTTGATGCAGTGTGCGAGGTTGTATAAGGGTGGGGGTGGTTGGTTGAATATTTGGTAGGGTAGGCGCATTGGTTTGCCGAAAATGATCTCATGTGGGGACATCTTTGTTGCGGAATTGACTGTGCTATTGATACTGGCTTGTACCTGTGGTAGCCAATCTTCCCAACTGTCCATGAGGTCGCTGACCAAGGGTCTGAGCACCTCTAGGACTTTGCGATTTGTTCGCTCAGTCAGACCATTTCCCTGTGGGTGGTATGCAGTGGCAAATGTTTGGTCAATGTTGTAGAGGTGTGCTATTTCGCGCATCACCTCATTTTTAAATTCTGATCCATTGTCAGATAACATTGTGTGTGGTATGGTGTATCTACAAAAGATATTGTTGACTAGGGCTTTGGCTACAGTCTCTGCTGTTTTGTCTTGGAGTGGTATTAAGATTGTGTATTTAGAGAAATAATCAACTGCTGTGAGTACATAGTTGGAACCTTGATGGCTCGTTGGCATTTTCAGTAGGTCAATGCCAAGTGTTTCCCATGGCTCAGCAGGGAGTGGGATATCTTTTATGTTGATTTCCCTCGGGTTAGGGCCTCTGAATTGGTTGCAAGTTATACAAGAATCTATGTGTGTGGTTATATCTCTTTTCATGTTAGGCCAGTAATATGTGTGCCTAGCAGTGTTTAGTGTCTTATCTCTGCCCGAGTGGCCTCCCATTGCACTGTCGTGCAATATGTGTAGGACCTTGGGGACAAGGGCTCTGGGGATAACAGTAACCTCTCTTGTATTAATGGTTCTCCTTATGACTCCGTCGACCAGTTTGAGTTCCTCAATAGGGACAGGTGGTCGGGAGTGTAAGGGGGTTTGTGAAATGAGATGTTGTTTTATTGGGGACCATATTGGGTCACTGTCTGTTTCATTCCTAAGTTCTCGCATGGGAATGCATGTGGTTTGGGTGACAGGGTTGATGTGGTTTTGTCTGCTCAAGGAATCTGCCACTACATTAGCTTTTCCAGCTAAGTAGGTTATTTTGGGATCAAAGTCTAGTAAGGTGGTTTTCCATCTAGCAATTCTTCCGTGAAGGTCTTTTGTGTTGAAAAGGTAAACTAGGGGTTGGTGGTCTGTAAAGATGTTTATATTGTACCCTAGAATGAGATGTTTAAAGTGTTTGAGTGCCCAAACGATAGCTAACCCTTCTTTGTGTGTTGTAGAGTAATTATTTTCAGCCTTGTTGAGGACTCTACTTGCGTAGGCTATGGGGTGCTCTTTGCCGTTGTCGTCTTTTTGTTGTAAGACTGCGCCTATTCCTACAGAGGAGGCGTCTGTGTAAAGAAGGAATTCCTTCTTCATGTCAGGGAAAACTAGTACAGGGGCTGTGGTGAGTGCGTGTTTGAGAGTGTCGAAACTTTGCTGTTCTGCTTCTGACCATTGAAATGGCTCGCCTTTCCTTGTGAATTTGGTCAGAGGGGAAGCAATATCAGCAAAGTTTCGGATAAAGTGTCTGTAGTATGATGCAAGACCTACGAAGCTTCTAGTTTGGGTTGTGTTTTTGGGTGTTGGGAATTTGTTTATAGCTTCTATCTTGTCTGTGTTGGTATGGATACCTCTGGCATCTACCTTATGTCCTAGGAAGGTGAGTTCCGTCTGTAGGAATTTACACTTTCCTAGTTGGACTTTCAAACCTGTGTTTTTGAGTCTTTTTAGGACAATCTCTAGTGTGTGAAGATGTTCTCTTTGTGTGGGGTTGTAAATGATGAGGTCTTCTAAGTAGACGAACAATGAGATTCCCATCATGTCGCTGAAAATGCGGGTCATCAACCTTTGTTAGGTTGAGGGGGCATTCTTAAGGCCAAAGGGCATACGCTCAAAGCGGAAATGTCCTTTATCAGTGGAGAATGCAGTTACGGGTTTTGATTCCTCTGTTAGTTCGACCTGCCAGAAGGCTGACTTAAGGTCTATTGTGGAAAAAACAGAGTTCCCGTTGCCAATGCATTGTAGTACATCTTGCATGGCGGGGAGGGGGTGTGGGTCAGATTGAGTTAGGTTATTGATTTTCCTGAAGTCAACAACAGGGCGTAAAGTTCCGTCTTTCTTTGGGACTAGGAAGAGGGGACTGTTCCATGGGGAGTCTGAATGGGAAATGACGCCTTGGTGTATCATCTCTTGGACACTGTCATTGACTTGGGATTTTCTACTGTGAGGTATGCGGTAAGCGGGGGTGTATGAAGGGGGGGGTTGTTAGGGGGAATTTGGATGTGATGCTTGATAATATCACATTTCCTAGTAGTTCACCTTCTAAGGCTATAGCTGATCTATTCCTTTGTAGGAGGGTTAACAGTTCACTATGGGTTTCTCCGGTAGCTGATGTCGTGATTTGGTCTGGGTGGATAGGGGGAAGGGGTTGTGTTGGTCTCACTTGGTTGATGTGTTGTGGCAGTGGTTCCTGGATAGGGGAATTATGGAGATGGACTGCGCAAATGTTTGTATTCTTCCTGATTTTACGGTGTTGGTCTGACATGTTTGTTAACATAGCTAGTGTATGTTTATTGTCTGATATTGTATCCCAGGAGGGCTCAATGGCTATGTTGTTAAGCCTGGACGTGTCTGAGTCGATTATGACGTCCTGATGTTCGATTGCACCGGGTATGTATAGTGGGACTGTTATTGAATGTCTAGGGGGTATGATGACTGTGTTAGACATCAGTGCCTTTGAGGTGACATAAGGGGGTGGTCGGAAGGAATAGCTGTTAGTGGGATTTGGAGTATTGAAGGAAGGTAGACATGAGAGATGTTGTGTGTCTGAGTCGGGTGTCTCAGGAACTGTTGACTCATTATTTACATCCCGGAAGGAGATTTTGTTAGTCTCAAAGTCTATCTTAGTTTTCCAAATCCTCAATGACTGTAATCCTATTATACCTTGTTGATCAAGACTCCATTCATCAGCTATGTGGAAAGGTGTGAAACCTACTTTGGAATCGTTCACTTCTATGCTCAGATCAACCATGTCGTGAAGTGAAATGGTGCTCCCTTCTATTAGGAGTCCTTCCATATTGGAAAATTGAATTTGGGGTGGGTCATTTAATGCTTCGTACAGAGCTCTTGGGATGATGTTCAGGTTTGTTCCTGTATCAACCATCATGTCAACTTTAAGTTGATCTACACTCACTTCTAGGGTGAGGTAGTTGTGTTGTGTATGAGATATTCCTATGGTGGTTTGGTGCGTGAGGCTGGTACACGTTCCCCCAATCGGTGGTGTTGGGTTGTGCATGTTGTGTGGGAGGGAGCTGTTTGTCGAGGGGTGTGTCGAGGGGTGGTGAATGGGTGGTTAGTTCTCTGATGAGGTTGTTGTTGTGATTTCTGTAGGTAACACTCTTCGTTGGAGTGAGTTGTTGTTTGGTGTAGGTTGCAGTATTTGTTTGGATGTGTTGGTGTAGGTAGGAGTGGGTGTTTAAAGGGGGGTGGAACTTGTTTGTTTTGATTCTGAACTTGACACTGAGCATTCGTATGCGAGGTAGTAGTATGCATTGAGCAAGGGATGGGGTGGTGTTGTACCTGCGGGTGTTGTTTTTTCTGTGTCCAACACTGGGCATCGGTGTGGGAAATGGTTCCATGAACTGAGCAAGGGATAGGGTGGCGTGGTGCCTGTGTTTGTATTTGTTGTTTTTGTATGCAGTCTTTTGTGTTGTGACTGGTTGATGAATGGTAGGAGCACCACTTAGAAGGTTGTCCTTGATTGGTGGGAGGGGGCTGCTGTGAGTGAAGGCTATTTAGTCTGGGGAGATGGTTGGGGGTGTCTAAAGATACATTGCAAGCATTCATGATATCTAAGATATAGGTATAAGCTAGAGGGTTTCTAGTGTCTAGTTCCCTTTTGGAGGCTTCCTTTAAACACTTTGGAGGGAGTTGGGAGAGATAGGAAGCTATCTCAAGGAATGTTAGTAGGTGTTTTGTTGGCATTACATTTTGACCAAATTGGTCAGTGTGGGTCCAAGGAGAGTTATTCTCTAGGTCCTCTCTGACCTCTTTAATTCCGTTTGCTACGAAATCCATAATGTTCGTAACGGAATGTGGTTGGACTCTAGTGTTATTGAGGAAAGTGATAAGGAAGGATATATTATTTGCTTGTTTGTTGTGAAAGACCTTAAGAAGGTGGCGTTTATATTCCTGATATGTGATTCCACATGCAACTAAGCTGTCTAGCATCCTTGCCTTTGAACGGCAAATGTCAGATGGGTCTATTTTCTGACGGCACAAATTTATTTTATATGTCTCAGAGTATTGTGTGTTCTTTGAGAAGAACAGGTCACATGCTGTCAAGAAGTCTGTAATGGATAGTCCACTATCTTGGGAAAAGGTTGGGATTTCTGTGAGGGGGGTTATGGTTTGATAGTTGTTAATTATTGTTGGTTGAGGTTGTGGGTAAGGATAATATTGTGGGTTTGGAGGAAGGTTAGGTGGTGGTTGGTGGTATGGTGTGGAGTGGGTTTGACCAGATGGGGTATGGGGGGAAGGAAAGGGGAAGTTTTGGTACTGCTGCTGAATGGGAGGGGGGTTATTATGTGTTGGGATATGGGGGTTGGATGGATTATGGTTTATAGGAGGTTTTGTTTGCATATTTGGTTGGATGGGAGGAATGGGTGGTTGTGGTTGTGAGGGGTGAAAGGGGTCTACTTGAGGAGGCTGGTTGAAAGGTATGATATTAGGAGTAGTAATATGAGGAGTTGGTTGGGTGGGTTGTTGTGGTTGAGAGGGGTTGGAGGGGTCTACTTGAGGAGGTTGGTTGAAAAAAGGTAGGACATCGTTCTCATAAAGAGGGTCTATTGGGGTATCTGCATTAGGATTAGTTTTGTCAGGATTATTTAACTGGTCATTGGTTAACTGTTTAGAGGTATTGTCAACCTGTGGATATAGGTAAAAATGGTCTGGTTTGTCATTGTCAATTAAGTCCTCTGTGTGTATTTCCTCTTTGTCACTGGATATGTCCTGTCGTTGTTTTTCTTCTCTAGATCTTGACAAGACGCTATGCATCCTTTGTAAAACTTTACTTCTGGTGCCAGTGGCCATGTTGCCAAGTCATGTATTAGTTAATAGTTAGTATGTATTAGTTAATAGTTAGGTTTGATTTGTAATCTAAGAAAAAAGGGCTGTTAAAATATGAATAATAGGTATATAGTAACTAAGGGTAATATGTTATGCTTAGATAAGGGAGGGGGGGATATGGGATGTCAACATTTATATATGGGTTACATATAAGAACATATAATTATAAATGGTAAAAAAAGGTAAAAATATTGTAATAATAATAATAATGGTTAAATATAGTGCACGTTATAGTATAATAATCGCTGGTTAACAGTAGTAATTATGAAGGGTAAGTTACATTTATAAAAATGTCTAAGTTCTATGTAAAATATAAATGGAGTTTAGACAAGAATTACTTAACTGTAAGAATACATATAAATGTGATATTATGTAATAGTCAAATCTAGTAAAGTTATTGCATATCTATAAATATGAAATTGTATTAGGAATATGTGAAATTGGTATTTGATAAGTTGTAGTGGTTGAAAATTAGAATTTACAAAATGCTTGAAGCATGTTATCTTCTTTCAGCCAAATAATGTTATGACTGTTTGGTGAGTGACATTGAGTGCAAGACAATAGATACAATGGATAATATTTAAAGCAAAAATAAAGGTATATAGTGTAAACACAAATTATGTCACTGGAAAAAAATGCATATGAACATAATAGTATGTATGCAAAACAGTGGAATAGTGAAATCTAGAAAAATGATTCATATGGTGAATATAATTATTAAAATGCATTTGTTTTGTCATATATATAGTATTTAACACTGTGAAATGTTTTTATAAATAGTCTTACTTGGAATATTATTTGTTAATTGGACACTGCACTCGTAATATGTAGACAGGTTTGTAGTTATCGGCAGGTGGGGCTGTAACTAGAAGTAGACTTCTTTGTAGTTACGCGTTGAGAGAGGCGTGCGTCACCATAGTAATAGGGTACTGGGTTGAGTGGTGTGTGTAGGTTTACCTCTAGATGAGGGGAGCGCCTCGTTGATATTCTCGTAAAAAAAGGAGAAGCAGTATCAGCGATTCAGGAATGGATAGGTAAGGTAATAGTAGTAATGATACTATTACGTATTTGAAAAAGGTAGTGGTTGGGTTACCTTATTTAGAGGCTGGTAGTTATTGTCGAGTCGGCGGCGATAACGTAGGTGTTGTGCAGGGTGTGGTTTTGCTGCCACCAGGTGGTGAGAAATTTTCACCACCGCTTCTTTTGGAGGAACACAATTGGTGCAGAGGGGTGCGCAGGATGAGTCCTCGATAGTCTTTTTTTCTGGTAGTTAGTTTGTTTCTTTGGAGACGTGGGCGCGGTCACCGCTTGCCAACAGTAATATGTATCGTTCACTAGGTACGGGGTACTGGTTTGTGTAAACTCGTATTAAGTTTATACCCCTTTATTCAAAGCCTTCAGGTTTCACAGTTATGGTATATACACTGTCAACTGTTAAACAGAACGATACAATATCGGTTACATAGATAACTGTTTATCACACCTCTTGTTGCACAACACCCATCATCGTAACTAAGGGTAATATGTTATGCTTAGATAAGGGAGGGGGGGATATGGGATGTCAACATTTATATATGGGTTACATATAAGAACATATAATTATAAATGGTAAAAAAAGGTAAAAATATTGTAATAATAATAATAATGGTTAAATATAGTGCACGTTATAGTATAATAATCGCTGGTTAACAGTAGTAATTATGAAGGGTAAGTTACATTTATAAAAATGTCTAAGTTCTATGTAAAATATAAATGGAGTTTAGACAAGAATTACTTAACTGTAAGAATACATATAAATGTGATATTATGTAATAGTCAAATCTAGTAAAGTTATTGCATATCTATAAATATGAAATTGTATTAGGAATATGTGAAATTGGTATTTGATAAGTTGTAGTGGTTGAAAATTAGAATTTACAAAATGCTTGAAGCATGTTATCTTCTTTCAGCCAAATAATGTTATGACTGTTTGGTGAGTGACATTGAGTGCAAGACAATAGATACAATGGATAATATTTAAAGCAAAAATAAAGGTATATAGTGTAAACACAAATTATGTCACTGGAAAAAATGCATATGAACATAATAGTATGTATGCAAAACAGTGGAATAGTGAAATCTAGAAAAAATGATTCATATGGTGAATATAATTATTAAAATGCATTTGTTTTGTCATATATATAGTATTTAACACTGTGAAATGTTTTTATAAATAGTCTTACTTGGAATATTATTTGTTAATTGGACACTGCACTCGTAATATGTAGACAGGTTTGTAGTTATCGGCAGGTGGGGCTGTAACTAGGCGTAGACTTCTTTGTAGTTACGCGTTGAGAGAGGCGTGCGTCACCATAGTAATAGTACGTCACCATAGTAATAGGGTACTGGGTTGAGTGGTGTGTGTAGGTTTACCTCTAGATGAGGGGAGCGCCTCGTTGATATTCTCGTAAAAAAAGGAGAAGCAGTATCAGCGATTCAGGAATGGATAGGTAAGGTAATAGTAGTAATGATACTATTACGTATTTGAAAAAGGTAGTGGTTGGGTTACCTTATTTAGAGGCTGGTAGTTATTGTCGAGTCGGCGGCGATAACGTAGGTGTTGTGCAGGGTGTGGTTTTGCTGCCACCAGGTGGTGAGAAATTTTCACCACCGCTTCTTTTGGAGGAACACAATTGGTGCAGAGGGGTGCGCAGGATGAGTCCTCGATAGTCTTTTTTCTGGTAGTTAGTTTGTTTCTTTGGAGACGTGGGCGCGGTCACCGCTTGCCAACAGTAATATGTATCGTTCACTAGGTACGGGGTACTGGTTTGTGTAAACTCGTATTAAGTTTATACCCCTTTATTCAAAGCCTTCAGGTTTCACAGTTATGGTATATACACTGTCAACTGTTAAACAGAACGATACAATATCGGTTACATAGATAACTGTTTATCACACCTCTTGTTGCACAACACCCGTCATCGTCCCAACTGGTGCTCTCGGCCACCTACCCTGGTGGTCATTGGCCGGAAGTGCCAACCTCAGCACTTTCTTGTGTTGGGTTTAGTCTTCAGATTTACATTAATTTCGAGAAGGTCCGTTGTCTCACATGGGTGGTGCAACTGCATTGATTATGTATTGTTGTCTACTATCATACATGTTAATTATATATCCAGGGGAGGACCGTCAGTATACGTAATATCGTATGTCAGTACTGGGTGGCTACTAGGTTGATCGCGTGTGTTCGTTCGTGTGTTTGGTGGTCGACGGTGTTGTCGCGAAGCCAAAGGATTGACTCAGCGATTTATGGGTTCCACTGGGCCTCGTGATGTTTGACTCAGCGATTAATGCCTGTGGTGGACAGTGAGTTAAGGAGTGGGTTATATGACTGGGGTTATATTACTCGTCGTGTATATGAGCCGTATACAATGGGTTCGAATCCTACATGCGACTATCATAAAAATTATCGGATTGATGTCGCTGTTACTAGCGAATTTCTCTCTCTCATATATATATATACATACATATATATATGTATATAATATATATATACATACGCATACATACAATATGTATATATATATGTATATATATATATGTATATATATGTATATATATGTATATATATGTATATGTATGTATATATATGTATATGTATGTATATATATGTATATGTATGTATATATATGTATATGTATATATATGTATATGTATATATATGTGTATATAATGTATATATGTATATATATATGTATATATATATGTATATATATATATATATATATATATGTATATATATATATATATATATATATATATATATATATATATATGGGATCCGTTCAAAAGAGTGACAAATCAAAAGAGTGACATAATTTGTCACTCTTAAAATAGTGATTAAAAGAGTGACAAATCAAAAGAGTGACACTCTTAAAATAGTGATTAAAAGAGTGACAAATCAAAAGAGTGACACAATTAAATAAAAATCAAAAGAGTGACAATTCAAACGAGTGCTTCAGATAAGGCAAAATTTTATTTATTGAACATGCCATAAAAAAATTCAGTAACTGCAATAACATAAAAAAAAACTATTTTCAAAACAGTAGAAAATTTTTATTAATTGAACATGAAAATTGAATATGCCATAAAAACATTCAGAAACTGCAATAACATTAAAAAAAATATTTTTAAAACAATTGAAAATTTTATTAATTGAACATAAAAATTAATTAAAAAGGGTAAAATAATGTTTAATCTTTAATTTTCATCACTAGTAACATCGCCATCACTAATATTAGGCTCATCGACATTGGCTGCACCCAAATGAAGGTTGTATGCAATGCCCCTAAGGTAATCATCAAGAGAGGCAGTTCCATATCTAGCTATAACAGTAGCAAGTCGCTGTTCCCTTTGGATTTGTTCTTTTTTCTTTTTTTGTTGGTTACTCCCAGCAATTATTCGCTCCACTTCTTGTTGTGTTCGATGTTCTTCTTTTAAAAACTCCTTAATCATTAAAAATAATCCCATGTGGTAACGTTCTACCACCGTTTCAAACCTTCTGTGCCAGGCTTCCAAGTTATTATTTGTTCTTGGCAGATTGTATTCCTATAGATGATGAATACTCCATATAGATGGAGGAAATCTTGGTGGGTGACGCTGTGTGAGTCTTCCTGGTCGTCTTCTTCTCCTTGCAGCAATTGATCTTCCCAAAACAAATGTATCTCCAAAATACTTGTACACCACTTCAGCCTCACATGGAGCACAACTTAACAAATATGAAAATGCGTTACAAATTTCTGCTGGAGGTTAAAATGCGAGGGCAGATAACTTTCTTATACTTAAAGCCACATCTTCATTATTTTTGTAGATATTCACAAGACCATTCTTCTGGATACTTCGATGTATGTTTTGACAAAGATGAAACAAACACCCTGTTACTTTAGCATTTGGAAATGTATGTTGAAGGGCATTTATGCTTGCAAGTTCAAATCAACTATTATAAATTTAGGGTTCAATTCAATTTCTTTTGTTTCTGCAACATAAATTAATAATTCAAGCATGGATGCATATATCTCCTGTGTTTTTTCAGTCAGTAAGGCATAAACAGCTGGAAACGTATACCCATGAAACATATAATGAATAGTATATATTTGATGGAGTTTGCTAATTTCCTTAAAGCGTCGTCAGTTCCAAAACCAATAATTCTCAGGTCTTCCTGTAGCATCTCGTTTTCACTATCCGTCTCTCCATATTTTGTGTCAAACAATAAAAAGTTTTTCTCTCCATTTCTGGTAGTCTTTAAACTATGTAGGATCACTAAATCTGCACTACACTCTGGTTCCGATGGAAGTTCTTTTTTTCGAATACGACGAACAATTTGTTTCATGGCACTTGCTGAAGGCATTTCTATTGAGTCACTAATGTTTACTGTGTGTCTGACATCTTGGACAATTGCGGCAGGTAATGCATTTGACAATGTAGATCGTGATTTCAAATCTGATGATGCTTCTATGACTTCCTTTCTTCCATCTATCGGCGGATGATTATGTTCTTTTCCTTCTGATACTGAGCCACCACTGAGATTGAAAAAAGAAACAGCTCGAAGAGTAGCAGAACCATTACAGCTTTTATCTTCACAGCGGAAATAATGGTTATGGTTTCTCGATCGCTGATGTCGGTATATATATCCATTGAAAGTAAGCTTCTCCTTATCCTTCTGAGATTTTACAAAGACGTATTCATCCATGATGGGATATAACAAAAACTGTTCAAGAAATTACAATTTGTAAAAATGAAATATTGTTTATATAGGCTGTAGCGGGAACGGCCCGCCGAACGGGTTTGTTGTCAAATGCTTGAAGGAGCAAGGAGACGTAGATGATACAGCCAAATAGTTCACTTTTAAAATGCGTACAAAGAACATTGGTATCGTCCCTTTTAAGGCAAAGCCAGACCATGAATTACAATACTTATGGGATTTGCTTTAGGGAGTAAGGATTAATAAACCTCCTTGGGATTAAATACCTTTTACAATTGTGCCCAGTTCAATCACTTGGGAAGGATCGACCTACCCTTCGTTCTTTAGCACCCGAGGGCAAATATCAGGAAGAGATTAAATTTTAATGAGGGTAGAGTACTATATACCAATGTAGAAGGCCATGTGGTTGCTGAAAAAAGAGAGAAAAAAATATCAACAGGATAAACATGGGTCAACTAGCCCAACCAAATATCAAAGGATCACCTTGGAATGCATGGATCAAGTAATTTAATTCTCTGACCTTCGGATTTAATAAGTTGCCTCAGTCAAATGAGTGAAAGTAACCTGCCCCCATCGACTGAATCATTATAAAGTCATTTGTACAGATTTTATTGCCCTTGGTTTCTTCAGAGATAATGAGACCGTAGAAAAAAAAGATTAATAAAATATACCACCGACCACTGCCAGTAGCCCAACCATGTATCAAAAGATCAACTACAAATGCAGGGATCAAATTCTTTGACCTTCGTAATTAAGCCTCTCAAACTGACAAAGATCTGTATATATATATATATATATATATACATACATACATACATATATATATATTTAAGAGGCATTCAAGAAGAGGCTAGGAGTTTCGGCTCTGTAGCCTCTCTGTCACGTTGATGGTTCTTTCTTCCTACGTGGTTTTGCTAAACTTCTTTACATTCGTACCTACTGTACATAATTCAACAGATGTTTGGTGTTTATTACACAAATAAATGGCAGTTTGAAATTTATGTGTGTGTGTGTGTGTGTGTGTGTGTGTGTGTGTGTGTGTGTGTGTGTGTGTATTCACTTTCACTTGGTCTTTGGATCACGTGTTGGACTCGTGATCGACAGCTATTTCCCTCCTGGAAGAGAGCTCAGAGCTCGTAGGTCCGATCTCAGGGTAATGCTATGACCTTGCACACACACACACACACCCAACTCCCCGCCCACGAGAGTTGGAGTAACACCCCTCAGCGCTGCGATACTGAAATTATTTCAGCCCCGGGCGAGGGTCGAACCCGGACCTCCGTAGTGGCAGGCCAGAGCTCTAACCACAGCGCCATGAGAGGTGTGTGTGTGTGTGTGTGTGTGTGTGTGTGTGTGTGTGTGTGTGTGTGTGTGTGTGTGTGTGTGTGTGTGTGTGTGTGTGTGTGTCACTCGCTCGCTATCTATCTATTTACAAACAGCTCAAACACATACATATATATAGAATTAATTATATTAACAATAACGACTAATCTACGGAATACTGTGCCCCTATGTCCTGTAAGAGAGGTAGACTTTGAATTTCCGTATTTTTAGTCAATCTTTTGTCATGTCACTCTTTTGAATTTCTCTAATTTTTTGTCACTCTTTTGTCTTGTCACTCTTTTGAATTTCCGTATTTTTTGTCATTCTTTTGATTTGTCACTTTTGAATTTCCGTATATTTTGTCACTCTTTTGTCATGTCACTCTTTTGATTTGTCACTCTTTTGATAATAACCCGTATATATATATATATATATATATATATATATATATATATATACATATATATATATATATGTATATATGTATATATATAATGGAAACTATCATCAGAGATGCTATCGAATATCATTTAGAAAGTAACCGTTTGATAAATGATAGCCAACATGGTTTCAGACGGAAACGTTCTTGCGTGACTAACTTACTCGAATTCTACAACACAGTTGTCTCGAATTTTGACAAAAGAAACAATATAGATTTAATATATCTAGACTTTGCAAAAGCTTTTGATACCGTCCCACACGAAAGACTTCTTACTAAATTAGCTTTGCATGGAATAAGTGGTAGCCTATTAGGTTGGACTAGTAATTGGTTGAAAGGTCGAAAACAGAGAGTTGTTTTAAATGGAAAAACTTCTGGATGGAAAAGTGTTGCAAGTGGAGTTCCTCAGGGTTCCGTTCTTGGGCCACTTCTATTCATAGTATATATAAATGATATAGACCATGGACTAAAATCTACTGTTTCCAAATTTGCTGATGATACAAAACTGTGCGGAGTGGCAAATGATCACTCAAACCAATTAGATATTCAAGAAGATTTAGATAAATTACAGCAATGGTCTGAAAAGTGGCTAATGAAATTTAACACAAGTAAATGCAAGGTAATGCACATAGGTAAAAATAACAGCAAGTACGATTACAAGTTATTTGGAAATTCGTTAACAAAAGTGGATAGTGAAAAAGATCTCGGCGTAATTATCAGTAACGACCTCAAATCATCCAAGCAGTGTATTTCAGCCTCTGAGAAAGCAAATAAGATTCTGGGATTGATTGCGCGATCTTTTGATTTCAAAAGTCCATCACTCATTAACAAGCTATATAAATCATTAGTTCGTCCACATTTGGAATATGCTGTTTCCGTATGGTCACCGAATCTCATTAAAGACATTGACAGACTGGAAAAAGTACAACGGCGAGCCACAAAACTGATTCCAAATATCAAAAATAAATCATACGAAAATCGACTTAAGCACATGAATCTGTTTTCCCTAAAAAAGCGTAGACTCAGAGGTGACTTGATACAGGTCTTTAAGATTTTAAAGGGAATTGACAACATCAAAAGTGACCAAATTTTCACATTGAATGAGAATCAGACAAGAAACAATGGTCTCAAACTGTCCGGAAATAGATTCAATTTGGAAGTAGGTAGAAACAACTTTGCCAACCGTGTAGTTAATGAATGGAATAAACTTCCTGCACAGGTAGTGCAATGTAGTTCAGTTCGAAGCTTTAAGAATCATTTAGATAAATACCTAAGTAAGATGCTGTAATTATTATAATTTATGTTATATTATTTGTTTTTGTTTTGTTATAATTTGTCTGTCTGATTTTCATTTATTATTAGTTATATGTCAATTTATTATCATTTACTATTTACCTGTTTGTTTGTTATTCAACTATACCAATGCATTTATTTATGTATTTTAATTGTTATTTACATTGTTATAGTTTTAATTTATTATTAATATGATTTTTTTTTTTTTTTTCATCCGACCTAGATATGGATCAAAAGGTCTCCTGTCGGCATGCTTTGCCTTTGTAATCCTTTGTAATATACATATATATATATATATATATAAACATATATATACATATATATATATATACGTATATATATACGTATATTAATATATATATATATATATATACATATATAAGTATATATATATACATGTATATCTATATATATATACATATATATATATATATATACATGTATATATATGTATATATATATACACACATATATACATATATGCATATATGTATATATATATATATAAACACAAACACACACACACAAACATATATATATATATATATATATATATATATATATGTGTGTGTGTGTGTGTGTGTGTGTGTGTGTGTGTGTGTGTGTGTGTGTGTGTGTGTGTGTGTGTGTGTGTTGGAGGTCAAGTCTTCAAGATTTCAAGGAATGATAGCAGATTTTTTCAAAGTCGTTTTCATATGATCTTTATATCTTTTTCGGGGTTTTCCTACTCTGCGAGTACCTTCAGCTAACTAGTTATAAAGTATCTTGCGGGGGAGTCTGCCTGCAGGCATTCGGATGGTCTGCCACCAAGGAAGTGAACACCTGACCACCAATATAAACAGGGCTGCAGAACAACGAAGTCTTCGGCGTCATGCTTCACAAAATGCAGTAGGACACTTCCCTTGTAACATATGTGGTCGCATCTGCAAGTCCAAAATTGGATTAGTTAGCCATCAAAAAGTCCACCGACCATAATAAGCCACCAACTGAATTCGAATGAAATCACTAAAACATTGACACATCTCTAACACTGGGTAACAAAATTTATTTTTTTGAAAAAACGTCCAGGGTTTTCCAGCGGAATTAGACTAATTGTGATGCTCTGAGTCCGAAAATGCCCTTGGTTTTTTCTCAATCAGGTCAGGATTGTTCGCTACAGACATTTAAGAAAAAAACGATTTTTCGTCCAAAAACCCAATTTCTGCGGATCATAAAAATTCGGTTTTTCCGTTTTCCTGGGGAAATAAAAGTCAACGAATCCAAATTTATTCATTTTTAATATACTCGATTACATTTAATAAGCTTAATACATGTACATGAGCGTTACGTGACACAAAAGTTCGGAGTTCACGGCGTAAATCGCCGTTTCCTCGAATTCCGTGTGTGAGCAGCTGCTGGGTTGTCTCTCTTCAGCGACCAGCAGTAGTCCGCGAGCATGACTGCGTCCCACCTCCCCTGGTACCTCTCCTCCATTTGACGCATGTCCTGATGGAACCTTTCTCCCTGCTCGTCGCTGACCGCACCAAGGTTTTCAGGAAACTTCTCCATGTGTGAGAACAGGAAATGCATCTTTATACTCATCAAACACCCGAGGTTTTGGAAGTTCTTTATCATGCTGTTGATGAGTGTGGCGTGGTTTGCTGCCTTCTTGTTCCCCAGGAAGTTGTTCACCACATGCACAAACGACCTCCAGGCGGCGCACTCTAGCGTGTTCATGGAGTTTTCGAACTCTGTGTCCTTGATGAGCTGCCGTATCTGTGGGCCATCGAAAATGCCGGCCTTCAGCTTCTCAATGGTCACTCCAGGGAAGGCTCGCCACAGGTAGTTGAAGCACCTCCCATCCTTGTCCAGAGCGCGCGTGAACTGTTTCATTAACCCAAGCTTGATGTGAAGCGGTGGGAACAAAATCTTTTCCTGGTCAACAAGAGGTTCGTTTATGATGTTGCTCGCCCCAGGTACTAACTGCTCTCGCGCCGGCCACTCTTTCTTCACATAGTGCTGGGCTCTGTCTTGACTGTCCCACTTACATATAAAGCATGGGTACTTTGTGTACCCGGACTGCTGACCAAGTAGAAAGTTCACCATCTTAAGGTCGACGCAGATGAGCCATTGGTGCTGCTCATATTGGATTTTGTCGAACACGTACTTGACTGCTTCATATTTCTCTTTGAGAGTTGTGGAGTGCGCAAGAGGAATTGAGGCGAACTCGTTCCCGTTGTGGATGAGCACACTCTTCAAAGAGCGCTTGCTACTGTCTATGAAGAGTCGCCAATCTCTCGGATCATATTGAGGAGCGCCGAGTTTAACAAGAAGACCGACGACATCTCGGCAGTACACGAGGTCTTCCTCCTGGCAGAAGTAGCCCATGTAGTCCTGATGCCTTCTACGAAAGAACGTGATACGCGCGTCCTCGCCGAGTGGATTTTTCTCTTTGAGTCTGGAGGACAACAGCTCGGCGGAAGTCTTCGACAAGCTGAGATCCCGAACCAGATCATTAAGCTCACATTGTGAAAAGGGCTGCGGACCATCTTGTGTTTCATACTCTTCTTCTGTATCTCCTCCCTCATATGCAGTGGTGGCCTCGTTGTCGCTGTCAGGAAGCTCTCTGCACGCTGGTACAGGAAGTTCTTCGCAGTGAGCAACTGGACGGCGGGCAGATGGAAGGTCGGGGTACTGGAGGCTGCTCCGATTCTTCCGGTTGATGCCAGTAGTATTGATGGCGCAGAAGTAACAATCCGATTCATGGTCAGACGGCTCCCTCCAAACCATCGGAATCAGTGAAGTTTTCGTGCCCTTCGTCCACCGCCGGAGGTATTCCACGCACGTCATGCACACCGTGTGCGGTGCCCAGGACTTATCTTGGTCACCCAGCTTGACTTGAAAGTAAGCCTGGTATGCGCGCTTCACAAAGCTTGTGATGCTCTTCCTGTGCATTGACAGCGTGTATTCTCCGCAAATGTAGCAGAAAATGTCAGGATTATTCCTGCATGACCGTCGCGCCGAAGCCATATCAATACCCTGAAAAGAAAGAAATAAGTCAATTAGTCAATTTCAAACAGAAACACACCAGAAGCAACCATTTATATATGAATAATTCGCTATATTCTTCAAGAAAAATAGGATTGAACTCAAAACCCTTCAAATTATCATATGTATAGCTCGTCAGGTAGGCCTATGGCTGTATCTCAAAAAGTTGACCTGATTGAGCAAAACCAATGTAATATTCGGACTCAGAACACCAAAATTAGTCTAAATCAGCTGAGAAACCCCTGACGATTTTTTGGCTGTTACCCAGTGTTATCATCTATCATCAATGAAGACATGGAGTGAGGTCATTGTCGTCTGCGAAGGACTTCTATAAGCAAGTAAACAAATATATATATAATATATATATATATATATATATATATATGTATATATATATATATTATATATATATGTATATATTATATATATACATTATATATATACATTATATATATACGTATACATATGTATATGTATATTATATATATATATGTATATATATATATATATACATATGTATATATATATATATATATATATATACGTATACATATGTATATGTATATATATATATATATATGCATATATATATATAATATATACATGTACATATATATATATGTATATACACATATATATGTATATGTATACATATATTATATATATGCATATATATACTGTATATGTATATATATGTATCATATATATATACATATATATGTATATATATATATATATGTATATATATATATATATATGTATATATATATATATATATTGAAGTATATATATACGGTTATAGTGTGGTTAGTCCTGTGGTGCTTAGCGAGTTTATCTGGGACAACCGTCTCCTAGAACCCCGGTATGTCCCTACGCCTGCCACCGCTCTAATGACTGGGGACTATTTCTTGAAGAGGAACCAGGACTTTGCGACCCCGAGCGGGAAATCACCGGGGAAGGAACTAAGAAAGTTCCAGAAGGTCCTCGATTGGTCCAGAACCCCGAAGAACTCCAAAGAGAACTTGCAGAGCTCCTGAGTGGTCATCTGGAAGAAGTGACGACAAACAAGGGGTCAGGCAGGTCATGGAAACGATCTGCAGCATCGAAGTACGACCATGTCCTTCATGGACGTCTCATGGAAACGGACGGCAGTCGAGGATTTTATTCAGCTGAGGGGAGCCCCGAAGATGACTCGATCAATCATATGTAACCTCGAAGGTTTCGAAGTAAGATATGAGTTGATCAATTCATCGTTTAGGGCTCCACTCAGAGGAATAAAATCGTTTGCCGTTGTCCAAAGAAACATTATGGCCTGGTTATGGACGTACAGCGCGTTACTGCAGAACGTTTACATGACCCTTTTTGACATGAAGGCTCCATTCACACACACAAAAAAAGAAAGAAAAAAGAAAAGAAAAAAGAAACAACGAATAGCCGTGGAAGGACCTGACTCATCTCCCCGTAAAGTTATTAGAAAATAAAAAATAAAAAGTGCCGTGGAAGTACCCGACTCGTCTCCCCGCAACAGTTATTTTCTTAAAAGAAAAAAGAAAAAAAGTTAAATTATTGGAAAATAATTTATATAATAATGAATAAACTGGGGCTCCGCCAGATTCTGATAGCTTCCGAAGTCACCGACAGAGACGAACTCAGGACAGACTGAGTTGGATTCAGAAAGGCTTTGCCATATTCCAAAATGCTTTGGCGAACGACAGAAAGTTCGGAGTAAAGAATCAGGAAACAGGGTCGAAATAATCTCCCGACTTCAAGTTAATACAGAAACTACGTCAGACTCCGACAGAGTCACAGAAACGGAATACAAGAAATGACTCCCAGACACAAACACAGAAGAAAAAATAGTGACCTACACAAAAACTCTTGACAATAACCCCATGTTCGAAGATGAAGACACGGTAGTATGATGTTTCATGAAAATTAAAATAGTAATAAAAAATAAATAAAAAATCACTGTCACTCCCACGAAATGGGAAGTGAGAAACCTCTAGTAGGGCAAGCCCTGTCAGTTGCAGAAAGCCACAGGGACATTTTGACCAATGTTGGGTCACCTCCACGCCTTGTCATTGGTGTCAGGAAGTCCACAGAGGGTCCCGGGAATAGAACTCACGACCACCTGCTCATGAGTTCGACACGTTATCCACTGGGATTACCGCGCGGCCCGAGTCTTTAAAATGCTGACTTTTTCTGAAATATTTTGCTCCGACTCGTGCTGATGATGTCATTTGTCCATGAAATAAGCTTTCATTCCACTACAGTATTAAAGCCAACAGTAATCCATAATCTAACAGGTTACGTATGTTGTACCAACTTTCCTTTAGCATTGCGAGGGCTAACCCGCTAACGCTGAGAAGTTTCTCTAAGGCGAATAAACTCGTCTGAAATTAACCAAAATAAAATCTTTAAAGCTATAGAAAGGCCACAAAGCGTTAATTAGAGTGATCATTAACTAGTACAAAGCCATATATGTCTCATCTTAAAGACTTGAAGACTGACGTTTACTATCTAATTAAAGTTAACAGGAAGTCTGAGTGATTAAGTACTAATAATGATATCATGTATCGAGAAGAAGTTGAGCATTTTAATGAATGGTGTAAATTCCAGAATGTATTTTGTAAGGAAACTGTACAAACTTAGAATTGATACAAAAATCATGGATTTATTCTATTCCGCTGTAGTACAGTCCGTCATTTCATTCTCTATCACCTGTTGGTATGGCAACTGCAACGTAGAATAAAAAATAAATAAACTTGCAAAATTAATTAAGAGCTGTGGAAAACTGGGTGTTCAAAATATGATTTCATTGCTGGACATGTACAGAAGGAGTGCAATCCAAAGATGTCATGTAATTATCAATGGTGCAACACACCCACTGAATGACAGTTACCAAATGTTACCTTCAGGAAAAAAGACTGAGATCAATAAAAAGCAGAACAGCTAGGTTTTCTAAATCCTTTGTACCAGCTAGTATAAGAATCCTAAATGAGGAAAAAATAAACATATCATAGGGTAGACTGTTAAGGCTTGAAACTCAGATGGTAATTTTTTTGTATTTCTCTAGCTTTTGTGTAAATGAGATTTTGATAGCCACTCTAAGATTGTAGTAGCTCATCTATGTATGATTACACTCGATTTCTTATGAAAACACACAAGACAAATTTCATATAATTTATGTGACTAATAAAGAATTTTATTATTTACTATTTATTTATTTAAGGCGATGGCCTGGCAGTGGCCTCTAACTTGAGAGTCCTCGGCACTGCTGGCACCCAGTGCCTCAGTCAGACTCGGCCTTGACATCAAACTGTTCTCTTACTGTCATCAACGTGCGACCGATAATATATTTCGTGTTTGCAGGGACATGTCAGCTTTGCAATCATTTTAGCCAACTCTGACGATGTGGCTGCACTACGCCAGGTGATTATAACGACAAGACCAGCGTGAGCATTGCAAACAAAGTAATAACCGCTTAGAGATTGCGGTGAATGATAAATGTAATCCTAGACCGGTTGCTAGGATTATTGGCTGGAGTAAGTAGCTAGTGATAGCGAGATTAGTGGACCTAGTCACGTCGCCTTCACTAATT
>NW_027467525.1:172500-187500 GCF_046742065.1 Oratosquilla oratoria
TAGTAAGGGGTTTGTTGGTCAAATTTGTGAACCCTTCTAAAGGTCTAGGGTGTTTTAGTTGACCTCCATTGAGGTTCACTAATTTTCTTTGGTTTTTACTTATCATAGCTTGTTTATGTGCCTCCATCATTCTATTATAAGCTTCATTAACACTTTCTTTAACTGTTTCATTAATATTATAGTTATCCCATTTTTGTGCATGTTTCTTAGAATCATTTTATAACTCGCTGGTTAGACTGGTCATTTCTTGTATTCTTATTTTCATATAATTCCATCTTTCTTCAGGTGAGGGAGTCATTCTCCTTCGCCTGTTGTCATTATCTGCCCTGTTGCCTTGAATATTCATTGTATATATGGGCAGGAGATTTTCTCTCAAGCATGTATGGTTAAACTTAATGGCAAGATTATTATTGCAGAGTTTTTTATCTGCCTTTTCTCTTTCTCTGAGAATCTTTTTCCCTTCCACGGGAAGTTGTCTTATAATGTCACCATATGACATTATTTTGTCAGTTACTTTGGGCATGGCTTTACCAAAGTGAAAAACTGGCCAGAACGCGTTTTCACACTACTTAGTGCTTCATCAGTGGCTAGACTGTGAATATCTGATTGAATTATTGTGTTTATATATTGTTGGTGGTGGTCTGATATTAAAAGAAATATTAAACCTAAAGAAGAAAACTCTAAAGTACAACTGATTATATATTATCAAAATAAAAAGACATCTCAACTGCTACTAAAGAATAATATAAGAGAAAGTAAAAGTGACCTTCAGAGAACTCACGTCATATATAGGTACACGTGTAAACTTGGGAACTGTGCATCCCAACCTTCAAACTATATTGGCATGACAACAATGAAGCTCTCACGCCGGTTATCATACCACCTCTCTTCAGGAGCTCCCAGAAACCACCATCACTCTGCTCACAAAAGAAATTTAAATAAAGAAACTCTAATAGAAAACACAGAAGTGCTGGCAACAAATCAAGACCATAGAAGGCTACCTATCCTCGAAGCTCTCTTTATTAAAGAAACATCTCCCAATCTCAATATACAAACTAGGGATTTAGAAGCCCTCCCTAGCGTAAGGAGATCTAAGCCCACTGAAAGAAGGCACAATACTGATGACGTCACACAACAGCCGACCAATGAGGAAGTAGAATAGCTTGGGAGTCCCAGCCCAGCCCACTAGCCAATCAGAAGCCTCAAAATGTAATATCAGACCACCACCAACAATATATAAACACAATAATTCAATCAGATATTCACAGTCTAGCCACTGATGAAGCACTAAGTAGTGTGAAAACGCGTTCTGGCCAGTTTTTCACTTTGGTAAAGCCATGCCCAAAGTAACTGACAAAATAATGTCATATGGTGACATTATAAGACAACTTCCCGTGGAAGGGAAAAAGATTCTCAGAGAAAGAGAAAAGGCAGATAAAAAACTCTGCAATAATAATCTTGCCATTAAGTTTAACCATACATGCTTGAGAGAAAATCTCCTGCCCATATATACAATGAATATTCAAGGCAACAGGGCAGATAATGACAACAGGCGAAGGAGAATGACTCCCTCACCTGAAGAAAGATGGAATTATATGAAAATAAGAATACAAGAAATGACCAGTCTAACCAGCGAGTTAGAAAATGATTCTAAGAAACATGCACAAAAATGGGATAACTATAATATTAATGAAACAGTTAAAGAAAGTGTTAATGAAGCTTATAATAGAATGATGGAGGCACATAAACAAGCTATGATAAGTAAAAACCAAAGAAAATTAGTGAACCTCAATGGAGGTCAACTAAAACACCCTAGACCTTTAGAAGGGTTCACAAATTTGACCAACAAACCCCTTACTACAGACCAAAAAGAACTGCTCAATCTAGG
Organism: Oratosquilla oratoria; assembly: GCF_046742065.1. Classification (NCBI taxonomy): domain Eukaryota; kingdom Metazoa; phylum Arthropoda; class Malacostraca; order Stomatopoda; family Squillidae; genus Oratosquilla; species Oratosquilla oratoria. The sequence continues at coordinate 174,389 of NW_027467525.1, forward strand.
TCTAAACTGCCACATCTTAAAGCCCCCACCCAAACATGGTAAAAGATTAGAATGTGAAATCTTAATAGATAACGTTGAACAGCTAGCTAAACAAAAGAAAATAACAGTTGAGCCCGCTTTCAAAACTGAAATTATTAGCGAGTCTTCCAAACAGAGAGGTAACTTTAAAAGCCAGATTTTAAAAAAGAAACATATAGAAGCAGCCAAACAACTGAAAACAGACCCAGACATCACAATCAGAAAAGCAGACAAAGCTGCCACTTTCGTCTTAATAAACACAGAAGAATACTTACAAAAAATGGATGAAATCCTAAACGATGAGACAAAATTTAAGAAGATCTCAAGAGACCCTACAGACTCCCTCAAAAAGAAAATTAATAAACTAGTAGATTGTGCAAACGCGGTTAAAGGAGGCATAAAGCTTCCTAAACCTACAGGCGACTACGAACTAGGGTACTGCTATGGCAATGTTAAAACCCATAAACCCGGCAACAAGCTACGTCCAATTATCTCACAGATACCATTACCTACTTACAAAATTGCCAAAAAACTGGCTGAAATCCTCACACCTTACACTCCCGCTGACTACAATGTCAAATCCGCCACTGATTTTCTAGATCTTTTAGCAAACAATAACTCAAAAGGCATTATCGCTTCGTTAGATGCGGAGTCCCTCTATACTAACATCCAAGTTGACCGCACTATTCAATATATAATAGACAGAGTTTATCACAATGATACCACTCCTAACTGTGATATCCCAGAGAAAGTAATGAAAGACCTTTTGGAATGTTGCACCAAAGAAGCCCCCTTTATGTGCCCTAGAGGAAATAAATATTGCCAAACCGATGGTGTTGCAATGGGATCACCACTTGGAGTACTTTTTGCTAACTTTTTTATGGGTAGCATCGAAAATGAAATTTTCGCAAATCTGCAAAAACCTCACATTTACTGCAGATATATAGACGATATTTTCGTCAAAGCTGAAAATTGCCAACAAATAGACGATCTAAAAGAACGATTAATAGAGACATCTGGCATCAATTTTACAATTGAGCACAGCATAAATGGGTCCCTTCCCTTTTTAGACACATTAGTAAAACATAGAGATGAAGGCACATATGACACATCTGTGTACATAAAAGCATCTAATTCAGGACATTGCCTAAATGGGACTAGCGAATGTCCCCAAAGATACAAAGATTCTACCATCAGCGCTTATATTAGAAGAGCTCTTAGTCACTGTAATAATTGGGAAACAGTACATAATGAGTTAGAAAGAGCTTCTCAGACCCTTATGAATAATGGATTCGCCAATAAGGATATAGAGCGAATCACAAAAAGAACTTTAGACAAATGGTACCAGGACAAAAGCCACCCAGACAAAATCCCACAGGACAAAAGCCACCCAGACAAAATCCCACAGGACATTAACGCCAAAAACCTGATTAAAATTTACTATAAGTCCTTCTTCTCCACAGCCTACAAAGAAGATGAAAGGGTTATGCAACAAATTATTAAAAGAAATATTAAACCTAAAGAAGAAAACTCTAAAGTACAACTGATTATATATTATCAAAATAAAAAGACATCTCAACTGCTACTAAAGAATAATATAAGAGAAAGTAAAAGTGACCTTCAGAGAACTCACGTCATATATAGGTACACGTGTAAACTTGGGAACTGTGCATCCCAACCTTCAAACTATATTGGCATGACAACAATGAAGCTCTCACGCCGGTTATCATACCACCTCTCTTCAGGAGCTCCCAGAAACCACCATCACTCTGCTCACAAAAGAAATTTAAATAAAGAAACTCTAATAGAAAACACAGAAGTGCTGGCAACAAATCAAGACCATAGAAGGCTACCTATCCTCGAAGCTCTCTTTATTAAAGAAACATCTCCCAATCTCAATATACAAACTAGGGATTTAGAAGCCCTCCCTAGCGTAAGGAGATCTAAGCCCACTGAAAGAAGGCACCAATACTGATGACGTCACACAACAGCCGACCAATGAGGAAGTAGAATAGCTTGGGAGTCCCAGCCCAGCCCACTAGCCAATCAGAAGCCTCAAAATGTAATATCAGACCACCACCAACAATATATAAACACAATAATTCAATCAGATATTCACAGTCTAGCCACTGATGAAGCACTAAGTAGTGTGAAAACGCGTTCTGGCCAGTTTTTCACTTTGGTAAAGCCATGCCCAAAGTAACTGACAAAATAATGTCATATGGTGACATTATAAGACAACTTCCCGTGGAAGGGAAAAAGATTCTCAGAGAAAGAGAAAAGGCAGATAAAAAACTCTGCAATATGTATATATGTATATATATATATGTGTATGTATACATGTATATGTATGTATATATATGTATATATATATGTATATAAATATATATATGTGTGTGTATACATAAATATGTATATATATATGCATATATATATATATATATATATATATATATATATATATATATATATATACGGTTATAACGTGGTTAGTCGTGTGGCACTTAGCCAGTCTATCTGGAAAGACCGTTTTCTAGAGCCTCGGTGTATCACTACGCCAGCCACCACTCTCATGATTGGGGGCTATTTTTTGAAGAAGGACCAGGAATTCGCAAACCCGAGCGGGAGATCTCCGGGGAAACAAACTAAGAAAGGTCCACAAGGTCCTCAAATGGTCCTTAGCCCCGAAGAGCTTAAAGAAGAATTTGTGAAGCCCATGAGGACCATCTGGAGGAGAGAACGCCATAGAAGGTCCAAGGGATCATGGAGACAAACTCTATCACCGAAGTCCAACGATGCCCGTCAGGAAGTCCTCCTGGAAATGGAGGGCAGTCGAAGATTTTATTCAGCTGAGGGGAGCCCGAGGACGACTTGATTTACCATATTTAACCTCGAATGTTTCGAGGTTAGGTATATAAATTAATTCATTCATTGTTTGGGGCTCCCACTCAGAGGAATAAAATCATTTGCCGCTCGCCAAAGTAGCACTTTGGCCTCAGCGAATCGATGCTCCCGTGCCTGGACCTACAGTGTATTTCTACAAGACGTCCTAACGATGACTGTGTAAAAAAAAAAACAGAGCTTTCGGACCTATAGATTGTGGAGGATAAAAATCTTAAAATAATCCTCTGAAGGACTCACCTCTCTACCAAAGTTTTGTTTAAAAAAAAATTCGCTCTCTCATCTTGATCACTATCCTTCTGGCTGTCAACAGACGATTTTGTACAGTCAGAAAAGGGACACCTGGGGAATTAAAGAAATCAAGTGGACGTATATCACAAGTGACCGCTTTTTCCGACACTTGTATGGAGACTTCTGACTCCCCCCCCCCCAAAAAAAAAAAAAAAAAAAAAAAAAAAAAAAAAAAAAAAAAAAAAAAAAAAAAAAAAAAAAAAAAAAAAAAAAAAAAAAAAAAAAAAAAAAATCGGTTAGTCATGTGTTGCCGAGCGAGTCTATCAGGGAAGTCCGTGTACTAGAGCCTCCGGATGTCACTCCTCCTGCCACCTCTTTGGTGAAGGAATGAAGATGACTCCAGATGTCCTCATTGCTTCCAAACACCAAAGAGATCCAACAAGAACTTGAGGAGCTCCAGACGACTCATCTGGAAGAGACGACGCCGAAGAAAAAATAAATGCTGCTAAGTGACCTACAGTGTCTCTCCATGACATTATTTGACACGTCGACTCCGTTAAAAGAAAATGATAGAAAAAATTAATTATCTTGATTAGCCCCTGAAGGTTCCGACTTATCTTTATCAATATTCTTATGGCCTGAGAGGGACATCTAGAGGATTAAAGAAATTAAATGGACGTACATCCCATATATCCTCTTTTTCGGCCATTAAAAAAAAAAAAAAAAAAACGAAAAATTCATGTTAATAAAAGCGTCATTATTAAAAAGAAAAAGAAACGGTTAGTCGTGTGTTACTTTGCGAGTGTATCTGGGATGTTCGTTTCGTAGAGCCTCGAAAAACACTCCTCCTACCATCACTTTGACAACTGTGGAGTAATTTTTTCAAGGAAGGGCCAAGATGACATTCCACCTAGCGGGAAGACCAAGAGGAAAGAATGAAGATGAATCTAGATGTCCTCAGTGTTTCTAAACCCCGAAGAGCTCCAAAAAGGACTTGCGGAGTTCCAGAGGACTCATCTGGAGGAGACGACGCCGAAGAAGGCCCAAGGGAGATCGTGGAGACGAACTCCAGCACCGATGTCCGACGATGCCCGTCACTGAGATCCTCATGGAAACGGAGGGCAGTCGAGGATTTTGTTCAGCTGAGGGGAGCCCCGAGGATGATTTGAGTAATCATATACAATCATGAAAGTTTCGAGGTAAGATATGAATTAATCCATTCATTCTTTGGGGCTCCCACTCAGAAGAATAAAATCTATTGCCTTTCGCCAAAGTAACGTTATAGCCTCGGTGAATCAATGCACTTTTGGCTGGATCTAAGGCGTGTTTCTGCAAGACGTCTCCACGAGGGAAAAATAAAGACAGAACTCTTAGGACTATAAACTCTCTATAGGATAAAAATATTTTGATTATCGTCTACAGGACTCGATTCATCTGCCCGCCAAACATATTTCCTAAAAAAAATAAAAAAAAATATATCGTAATGCTTTGTCACACGACAGAATACTATTGAAAACGGACTCCGACTTTGACAACTTATGAGTTCTGGCAGACTCTAACAGACTGACAGACTGACAGACACACGCCACAACAAATATAAGGTAGAACGGATGAGGCGTCCTTTGTGTTGGGATCCAGTGACAGATCTTAATCCTTTCTTCATTTCTTTCTAATTACTGAAGGCGACGTGACTAGGTCCACTAATCTCGCTATCACTATCTACTTACTCCAGCCAATAATCCTAGCAACCGGTCTAGAATTACATTTATCATTCACCGGAATCTCTAAGCGGTTATTACTTTGTTTGCAATATCACTCACACTGGTCTTGTCGTTATAATCCCCTGGCGTAGTGCAGCCACATCGTCAGAGTTGGCTAAAATGATTGCAAAGCTGACATGTCCCTGCAAACACGAAATATATTATCGGTCGCACGTTGATGACAGTAAGAGAACAGTTTGATGTCAAGGCTGAGTCTGACTGAGGCACTGGGTGCCAGCAGTGCCGAGGACTCTCAAATTAGAGGCCACTGCCAGGCCATCGCCTTAGATAATAAATAAATAGTAAATGATAAAATTCTTTATTGGTCACGTAAATTATATGAAATTTGTCTTGTGTGTTTTCATAAGAAATCGAGTGCAATCATACATAGATGAGCTACTACAATCTTAGTGCCTATCAAAGTCTCATTTACACAAAAGCTAGAGAAACACAAAAAAATTACCATCTGAGTTTCAAGCCTTAACAGTCTACCCTATGATATGTTTATTTTTTCCTCATTTAGCATTCTTATACTAGCTGGTACAATGGATTTAGAAAACCTAGCTGTTCTGCTTTTTATTGATCTCAGTCTTTTTCCTGAAGGTAACATTTGGTAACTGTCATTCAGTGGGTGTGTTGCACCATTGATAATTACATGACATCTTTGGATTGCACTCCTTTTGTACATGTCCAGCAATGAAATCATATTTTGAACACCCAGTTTTCCACAGTTCTTAATTAATCTTGCAAGTTTCTTTATTTTTTTATTCTACGCTGCAGCTGCCATACCAACAGGTGATAGAGAATGAAATGATGGACTGTACTAGAGGGGAATAGAATAAATCCATGATTTTTGTGTCAATTCTAAGTTTGTACGGTGTCCTTACAAAGTACATTCTGGAATTTACTTTTGTACACCGCCTCCGCAATACTATTAAAACTGAATTTATTATCTATGATCGTGTCAAGATATTTCTATTCATTAACAGTATCCACAAGTTCCTCATTTATATTTAATGACTGTTGAGCAACTTGTGTGTTACTAAAATCAATTACCATTTCCTTTGTCTTCGTAACATTAAGTTCAAGGTAGTTGTCATTACACCATTCATTAAAATGCTCTACTTCTTCTCGATACATGATATCATTATTAGTACTTAATCACTCAGACTTCCTGTTAACTTTAATTAGAGTAAACGTCAGTCTTCAAGTCTTTAAGATGAGACATATATGGCTTTTTACTAGTTAATGATCACTCTAATTAACGTTTTGTGACCCCTTTCTATGGCTTTAAAGATTTTTTTTTTTTTTGTTAATTTCAGACGAGTTTATTCGCCTTAGAGAAACTTCTCAGCCTTAGCGGGTTAGCCTTCGCAATGCTGGAGGAAAGTTGGTTCAACATACGTAACCTGTAAGGTTATGGATTACTGTTGGCTTTAATACTGTAGTGGAATGAAAGCTTATTTCACGAACAAATGACATCATCAGCACGAGTCGGAGCAAAATATTTCAGAAAAAGTCAGCATTTCAAATACTCGGTCCGCGCGGTAATCCCAGTGGATAACGTGTCGAACTCATAAGCAGGTGGTCGTGAGTTCTATTCCCGGGACCCTCTGTGGACTTCCTGACACCAATGATAAGGCGTGGAGGTGACCCAACATTGGTCAAAATGTCCCTGTGGCTTTCTGCAACTGACAGGGCTTGCCCTACTAGAGGTTTCTCACTTCCCATTTCGTGGGAGTGACGTAGTGATTTTTTATTTATTTTTTATTATTATTATTTTAATTTTCATGAAACATTATACTACCGTGTCTTCATCTTCGAACATGGGGTTATTGTCAAGAGTTTTTGTGTAGGTCACTATTTTTTCTTCTGTGTTTGTGTCTGGGAGTCATTTCCTGTATTCCGTTTCTGTCAAAATCTGTGGTTCTCTACTCTGTCGGAGTCTGACGTAGTTTCTGTATTAACATGAAGTCGTGAGATTATTTCGACTCTGTTTCCTGATTCTTTACTCCGAACTTTCTGACGTTCGGCAAAGCATTTCGGAATATGGCAGAGCCTTTCTGAATCCAACTCAGTCTGTCCTGAGTTCGTCTCTGTCGGTGACTTCGGAAGCTATCAGAATCTGGCGGAGCCCCATTTTATTAATTATCATTATATAATTTTTTTTCCAATTATTTAACTTTTTTTTTTTTTTTTTTTTAAAGAAAATAACTGTTGCGGGGAGATGAGTCGGGTACTTCCACGGCATTTTTTTTTTTTTTTTTCAATACCTTTCGGGAAGATGAGTCGGGTCCTTCTACGGCTATTCGTTTTTTTTTTCTTTCTTTTTTTATGTGTGTGATTGGAGCCTTCATGTCAAAAAGAGTCATAGAAACGTTCTCCAGCAACGCGTTGTACGTCCATAACCAGGCCACAATGTTTCTTTGGCCAACAGCAAACGATTTTATTCCTCTGAGAGGAGCCCTAAACGATGAATTGATCAACTCATATCTTACCTCGAAACCTTCGAGGTTACATATGATTGATCGAGTCATCTTCGGGGCTCCCCTCAGCTGAATAAAATCTTCGACTGTCGTCCGTTTCCATGAGACGTCCATGAAGGACATGGTCGGACTTCGATGCTGCAGATCGTTTCCATGACCTGCCTGACCCCTTGTTTGTCGTCAATTCTTCCAGATGACCACTCAGGAGCTCTGCAAGTTCTCTTTGGAGTTCTTCGGGGTTCTGGACCGATCGAGGACCTTCTGGAACTTTCTTAGTTCCTTCCCCGGGGATTTCCCGCTCGGGGTCGCAAAGACCTGGTCCCTCTTCAAGAAATAGTCCCCAGTCATCAGAGCGGTGGCAGACGCAGGGACATACCGGGGTTCTAGGAAACGGTTGTCCCAGATAGACTCGCTACGCACCACAGAACTAACCACATTATAACCGTATATATATATATATATATATATATATATATATATATATATATATATATATATATGTATGTATGTATATATATGTATATATATGTATATATATGCATATATGTATATATATATGCATATACATGTATATATATTATATATATATATTATATATACATATAATATATGTATAGATATGTATTTATATATATATGTATAAATATATATGTATATATATATATATATGTATATATATATGTATATTTGTATATATATGTATGTATATATATGTATATATGTATATGTATATATATATATATGTATATATATATGTATATATATATATATGTACTGTGTATGTATATATACATATATATATATATATATATATGTGTATATATATACATATATATATATTATATATATATATATATGTAATATATATTTATATATATATATATATATGTATATATATATACATATATATTTGAGGAAAGAGAGGAAACGAAAACTCGAGAAGAGCTTTTTGAGTTTTATTACCGACGTTTCGACACTTTCGTCTTTTTCAAGGTATTACATCAAGTGGATAGATACACAGCTATATATATTCCGCGCGAATTATTGACTCCTCCCTCTTTTTCTTCTCTTCCAATCGTTGATGGCTAGTGTTGCGGCTGGGCGAGACCATGTAATGAATCCTCCTCTGTTGTTATTCGAATTATTTTGACTAATTTCTGCAGCTTCTATAACTTTTCTCATTTTCTTGTCGAGACCTTGGTGTAATACTTCTGTGTTGATCCAATATGGCAAGTGTCCTGTTTTGTCTATGTGTGTCACACGTGAGTTGCTGGTTCTGTGTGCTCTAATGTCGCTTTTGTGTTGTTGTGTCCGCTTTGTGATTCCTTGTCCAGTCTCTCCGTAGTACGACGTTTCACATCCGTTACATGGGATTTTGTATACTATGCTATTTTCATTTCTAAATTTTGTTGTTTTATATGTTATTATCATTCCTATCTTTTGTCCAGTGTTTGTAATTATTTTAATGTTATTTTGTTCTAAATATTTTCTTATTTTTGTGACTTCTGTGAAATTCGGTATTACTAATATTTCGTTCTTTTCTTTTTCTTTGTTTTATTTTGTCCTGTTCATTATTTCCTGCGCTTTCGTTTTTTATTTTGTAATTATTCTCATTGGGTATTTTAATTTTTTAAATATTGTAATTATGTGTGTTATTTTATCTTCTATATATTCTGTGCTGCATATTCTGTATGCGCGTAAGAAAAATCCAATTATTATACCTGATTTGATTTTTTCACTGTGACCTGATAGATAGTGGACATAATCTTCTTTGTTGGTATGTTTTCTATGTACTTTATATCTTGGGCCTGAGTCTGTTCTAATAATTGTAGTGTCTAAAAATGATGTGTCCTTCTTGTTCTTCTTCTAGTGTGAATTCAATCTTCTCGTGTACTTTATTTAATAATCTGACTTTGTTTAGTATATTTGTGGTTTTGGGTGTTATTATTAATATGTCATCTATATATCTTATCCATGTGGTGTGTCTGCCTATTATTCTTAGCATTTTGTCTGCTTCTAATGTCTCTAAGAAAAGATTAGCAGCTATTGCACTAAAAGGTGAACCCATAGGGAGGCCGTAATGTTGTCTGTATTCTGTTTGTTCAAATGTAAATGGGTCGAAGTTAATGCATAGTGAAACTAGTTGTAAATAATCTGTTTTCGGAATGGGTAGATTGTTGTCATCTATCTTTTCTGTTTCTCTTTTTATAGCCTCTAGTGCTCCATTTCTTGGTATATTTGTGAAAAGCGAGATTATATCAAGGCTGTATAGTTTCTTGTCTTTGAATTGTACATCTTTTAATCTATTTATCATATCTCCTGAATTCTTTATATGGGTTCCGCTTATTTTTCCTAACATCTGTGAGAGTGGTTTGGCTAATTGTTTTGCTATTCTGTGTGGTGCGCTACCAATTCCTGATGTTATGGGCCTTAGTGGGATTCCTGGTTTATGTACTTTGGGGATTCCGCGTATCTGAGGGGGGCGTGGGGCTTCTTCTACTAAATGCAGCAACTTCTTACCTCTTTCATTTTTCTTTAGTATTTTCCTAGCTTTCTTATTAAATGTGTCTGCATTTTGTTGAGCGTACCCTATGTGTTTCTTTTCGTATATTGTGGTGTCTTCTAAAAGAGTATTCATTTTGTTTATGTAATCTGTCCTGTCCATAATTATTATACCTCCCCCTTTATCTGCTTGTGTTATAATTATTTCCTGGTCATTTTTAAGATCTTACGCGCATACAGAATATGCAGTACAGAATATATAGAAGATGAAATAACACACATAATTACAATAGTTAAAAAATTAAAATACCCAATGAGAATAATTACAAAATAAAAAACGAAAGCGCAGGAAATAATGAACAGGACAAAATATAACAAAGAAAAAGAAAAAACGAAATATTAGTAATACCGAATTTCACAGAAGTCACAAAAATAAGAAAATATTTAGAACAAAATAACATTAAAATAATTACAAACACTGGACAAAAGATAGGAAAGATAACATATAAAACAACAAAATTTAGAAATGAAAATAGCATAGTATACAAAATCCCATGTAACGGATGTGAAACGTCATACTACGGAGAGACTGGACAAGGAATCACAAAGCGGACACAACAACACAAAAGCGACATTAGAACACACAGAACCAGCAACTCACTTGTGACACACATAGACAAAACAGGACACTTGCCAAATTGGATCAACACAGAAGTATTACACCAAGGTCTCGACAAGAAAATGAGAAAAGCTATAGAAGCTGCAGAAATTAGTAAAAATAATTCGAATAACAACAGAGGAGGATTCATTACATGGTCTCGCCCAGCCGCAACACTAGCCATCAACGATTGGAAGAGAAGAAAAAGAGGGAGGAGTCAATAATTCGCGCGGAATATATATAGCTGTGTATCTATCCACTTGATGTAATACCTTGAAAAAGACGAAAGTGTCGAAACGTCGGTAATAAAACTCAAAAGCTCTTCTCGAGTTTCCGTTTCCTCTCTTTCCTCAAATTTGTCACGATGAATAATCAACACACACACATATATATATATATATATATATATATGTATATATATATATATATTATATGTATATATATATATACATACATATATGCATATATATATATATGAATATATATATGTATATATACATATATATATGAATATATATATGTATATATACATATATATATATGTATATATACATATATATATATATGCATATATACATATATATATGTATATATACATATATATATATATGTATATATACATATATATATATGTATATATACATATATATGTATATATACATATATATGTATATATATATATATACGCATGTATATATATATATATATACATATATACATACATATATACATATACATATATACATATATATATAATACATATATATACATATATATATACATATATATATATATATATATATATATATACATGTAATATATGAAGTTTGGAAGACTAATGAGTGGAAGGGTGGTGAGTTAAACACAGAGAACAGTTGGAGTTTTATTCACTGACGTTTCGTCCTTACCAGGACATTCTCAAAGTACATACAGTTTCAGAAAATTAACAGCTTATAACCCATTCTTGCCGAGTTCCATTCCCTCTATCTTCCGTCCTCTACCCTTTTTTTTTATGTGACTCCGACTATGTCACCTCTCCCTCCGTTCTCAATTGTCCTTTTTTACCTCCTTGATAATCAGAGTACTTACCGCTCCTGCTAATTTTATAAACCCTTCCCTATGGTTGATGCAGGGGTGGGAAGTAATGTAGGCTGCCTCCACAATTTTCTTTTCTTTTTCTCTAGACCTTTGTGGAGCACCTCTATCTTGTTCCAATCTGGAAGATGACCACATTGGTCTAAATGAACTACTAGCGAGTTGGAGGTTCTGTGAGCTCTGACGTCATTTTTGTGCTCATATGTCCGTAGCTCCACTGATCTTCCCGTCTCTCCATAATATCCTAACGGACAACCACCACATGGTATATTGTAAATTGCGCCCTTCTCTACATCCTTTTCTGATTTATTTCTATTCTTGACAACTTCTCCTAATTTTATACCCGTGGAGAAAGCAACACTCACACCCGCTTTTGTGAGAATATGTCCCAACTCCTCCGCGTACTTCGAGTTGGGGACGGACAAAAACCCCGCCCTGCCTTCTCCGGACCAGTCGTCCTTCTTCCTTTTCATTATTACCGTTGCTTTCTTCCTCAATCTGTGCAGTAGTCCTTCCGGGTATCTGAGTTTAGTGAATACTTTGAAAATATATTTGATTTCATCCTCTAAAAATTCTTCGCTACAAATACGGTACGCCCTTAAGAAAAATCCTATAACCACTCCGTTTTTAATTTTGTTGCTATGCGCTGAGTAGAAATGAATCACATCGTCTTTATTGGTGCCTTTTCTGTAGACAGAGAATGATATCTTACTACCTCTCCTCCAAATCACCGTATCCAAGAAAGCTAGCCTGTTACCCATCTCGAGTTCGATAGTAAACTGGATGTTTGATTCGACATGATTCAATCTACTCAACTTGTCATCTAATTGTACCTCTTTTGGAGCGATGACAAGGACGTCGTCCACATACCTCAGCCAAAGTGTGTCTCTACCCATTATCTTTATGAAATAATCTGTCTCTAAAACTTCCATATACAATGAAGCTAGAACCGCACTGAGAGGACTACCCATTGCAAGTCCTCGGTGTTGTCTGTATTCTTTCCAGTTGAACATGAAAGGACCAAACTTCACACATGAGGCTGATTTACCAGTGGGGAATAGTGATTACTTGAAATTAGTGTATCTATGTGTGAAGTTTAGTCCTTTCATGTTCAACGGGAAAGAATACAGACAACACCGAGGACTTGCAATGGGTAGTCCTCTCAGTGCGGTTCTAGCTTCATTATATATGGAAGTTTTAGAGACAGATTATTTCATAAAGATAATGGGTAGAGACACGCTTTGGCTGAGGTATCGAACACGAGACGGGTAACAGACTAGCTTTCTTGGATACGGTGATTTGGAGGAGAGGTAGTAAGATATCATTCTCTGTCTACAGAAAAAGCACCAATAAAGACGATGTGATTCATTTCTACTCAGCGCATACTTCCAAACAAACTAAAAGTATGAAAGCGCTACCAAATCTAGCGCGATTTCTGTAAAGGGTTCAATATCGTGCAGC
>NW_027467525.1:192500-197500 GCF_046742065.1 Oratosquilla oratoria
TGGAGTTACTTGGCTTATAAAAGTTTGATTTGGCTTTATGTAGGGCTTTCTTTAGAAACCATTCCGGATAACCTACGTTAGAGAGTTGTTTATTAATTATATCAAATTCTATTTGCAAGAATTGTGGACTGCAAATTCTAAGGGCTCTGAGAAATAGACCCGATGCAACACTAGATTTAATATTATCCGGATGGTGGCTAAAAAAAAACAAATCACACTGTAGCTATAGAAGAAAAATTGTGGAATCTTCTCTAATAAAACATTATCCTAACTTTAATACCTCTAAAGGCCAGTGGCCCCCAGATTGTATTACCAAGTTAGCGGTCAACAAGATCATGTCTAAAGCGGTTGGACAAAATATCACCCCTTGTCCTACTTTGACCCGACCATTTCAAGGGCATGTGACCTGAGGCCCCCCCCCCACTTTCCTCATCCCCTTCTATGTACCCCTCATTTCTTCATATATAATTGTACCTTAACCTTATGTAAGCATTCTGCTGAAGAGGACTACAGAGAGTAGTCGAAATATACAGTTTCTCTGTACTTTCCGTTATTATTTCTCCGAGAGTGGGTTAACAGTGATCATATATACATATATATATATATATGTGTGTGTGTGTGTGTGTGTGTGTGTGTGTGTGTGTGTGTGTGTGTGTGTGTGTGTGTGTGTGTGTAAATCTTGGCAGCAGGTTTTCTTTTAAACATGTTTTGTTAAAAACAACTGCGCATTCGGCGCTACAAAGCTTCATAAGTAGACTTTCAAGTCTTCTGAACGTAGATTTCTGGTTTTCACAGGACAGACGGAATAATAAATTTCCAGTAGACATTAGGAACTATTGTTGAGAAAGAAAGTACAGACGTTTCGCTAAACGCAGTTAGCATTTTCAATGTAATAGAGACAGAGTACAGCACATAATAAACATAGAAAAAAGGCTCCGGGTGAGGTCACAACGTAAGACACGGGGGAAGGTCACGACGTAAGACACGGGGAGAGGTCATATTACAAGTGTGGGATGACAGGGGATTTTGTCACTGTGGGGCAAATGTCCGTTGAGGGCCAAATGTCCTCTCTATGAGTCTGGCGGAACGTCGGAGAGGGACTTGGGTGTCGGTGTGGTTGGAAGGTATGTTGTGATTGGGAGGGCTACTAGTCCTAGGGAGGGGCTTCATGCTGGGGAGTAATTTAGGGGCTTCCACTTGTCTGTTGGTAGTTGGTTGTATGTCTCGTATAATAAGTGCTTCCAGGAAGAAAAGTCTAGACTTTTCTGATTCCTTGGCGAGAATGACGGTGTTGTCTTCTAAAAGTTTTCTTGTGATTTGTGTGTTGTGTTTTTCTAGTAGGTGTAGTTTGGGGCCTCCACTTGACAAGTGGGAAGACATTCTTCTCGACAATGTCGTTCTCGTTTGGCCAACGTAGCAGTCGAGAGGCGTGCAGTCCTCTAGGGGGCAGGAAAATTTGTATACTACGCTGGTGCAAGCGGGACCTTCGTGGTGAGGAGAAGTGTTGTTTCTAATTAAAAGTGTAGCTGTTTTTTGGTTGCGGTAATATATAGAGAGACGAACTTTGTCATTCTCACTTTTTGGTTTTATATTTCGATGAATGATTCTATTCAGAACCTTCGCATCTTGTAAGCTGTGGACATTTGGGCATGGTAAATCAAGGTAAAAATCTCACATTCGCCTGCTACTGGGGTGGTAGGCCCGTGGTACCATTTGTTCATGACACTTTTGAAGACACGCTGGCAGTCTTGATTAGAATGTCCATTATTAACTAGAACTTGAGTGGCCCTCTTTATTTCTGCTTGAGTGGACGTCCAGCGTGAGCAGTGGGTGAGTGCCCTCCTAAAGAAGGCACTAATGGTACTATCTTTGTAACGTTGGGGACACTTACTGTTCCCATTAAGACAGAGACCAGGGTTGGTGGGCTTAACATAAACGGAAGTGGAGAAGTTGTCACCCTCTTGTTGAAGCAATATATCAAGGAATGGAAGAGAACCATTAACGTCTTCTTCAGTTGTGAATTTTAATCCTGATGTTTCTTCAAGCAGGTTACGGAGTGACTCTCTTTCTTGTGTTGACGAAGACATGATAAAAATATCGTCGACATATCTGCCATACACCATGGGTTTGTCTTGGTGTGAAAAAACTTCTCTTTCGATTGACCCCATGAAAAAATTTGCGAAAAGGACTCCTAAGGGGGAGCCCATCGCCACACAGTCAACTTGCTGGTAGAGGTTACCGCGGGGACACCGGAAGGCAGTCTCCATGGTGCAGATCTCGAGCAGGCGACGAAGGTGAATTTCAGGAAAGTCTAGACACACAGTATACATATATGTTAACCTTAAAACCCACTGTAGGAAAATAAGATTTCGAGCTAAATAATTTTTATGTACATTTTGACCACTCACTGAGGTCCTCTTCAATAGCTAGATTACAAAAGTGAAGTACAAGAATATATACGTAATGATAGGGTACAAAACAAGGAGGCAGGGGAAGAGACTCAGGTAACGTGTCATTGGTGGGCTGTACTTTGGCTATTAAGTCCAGTGACACTTGAAAACTATTCGTTGACTAATGATGTTATGCAGTCAGGTGTCCATGTATGTGGCTCATAGATATAGGTAGACAAATGAGGTGGAAAGAGGAGTAGATAGTGAGAGTTTATTACTATTGGATCGGCTGTTTGGTAAACAACAGTTCAAAGGTGAGAAGGCGGGGAATCGTATAACTTCGCTCTCAGCGTTATGTTTATAAACAAGTGCCTGGGGACCCTATTTTATTGTTTTATTTCAGTTTTACTTTTGCTGGTGTGAATGTGCAGTGAATTCAAGATTGCTTGAGTAAATAATATTGAATGCGAATTTGTAACGACGGATCTGATTGGAGAAAGGGTGGAGGAGGAGAAAATTCAATTGGTTCACGATCGTAAGATCACACCCATAGGGGAGGTTCTTGAATATAGAATTAAAGATCAATGGACTAAAAAAAATCATGACATCACTTCAGAACTGACCTAGAATCCAAATTAGGTGTTCTCGACGGGATTCCTTTCAAGAGCTTAGTAGAGTGCTGTGTACTAAAATGAACAGAAGATAGATATAAAAGAAATAAAGCAAGAACATTTATTTACCTAGAAAGAAGATCATAGCTGAAGGAAAATAAATTGGAGTGAAAAGTAGAAGCCTGACGGTGCAATAGACAAATTCCAAGTCTATGGTTTGAAGAAGTTATCTCTTCGAAGACATGGGGCCTACCGATTAAAATTGTGTAATTGACAGGGCACACAGTCCATTGAGCTTTTGAGATGTAATTTGGGAAATATCTTATGAAGGAGGATTCTATTATATTCTCTTAAAACTACAGTTTGATTTATATATTATATTAGCAGTTTCCTTATCTGTATGGCGATCTTTATTGTTAGAGCGAAGGAACACTGCAGATTTTTGTTGTGCGTAATTGACAGAGTTCTTGAGTTCCTTGATCATGGTTGTGAGAAACATTTACCAATGCGTTACGACATTAGTTTACCCTGATTTACGCCCACGATGGAACCCTCTTCGCCCCTTCACCTCCTTGTGTAAAACAGGAATTGGGGTCGCAAATTAGTGGTATTTCCTATCCTTAGGAATCAGTTCGATTCCAGGTTTCAAGGCTGTCTCTGTTGCTGTAGTTGGTTAGGGCTCTGTGAAGGTGATCTTACAGGTAGCCGAAAGCAGTGGGTTCGAATCCTGCATGCGACTGTCATAAAAATTATCGGATAGATGTCGCTGTTACTAGCGAATTTCTCTCATAGTTAAAATGGCGAAAAGCGTGAAAGGGATTCGTTCCGATCCTTACCCCTTGCCACTGGTGGACTTGGGCCTTATGTAAAACAGGAATTGGGGTCGCAGATTAGTGGTCTTTCCTATCCTCGGGAATCAGATCGATTCCAGGTTTCAAGGCTTTTAAGTCTCTGTTGGTGTAGTGGGCTAGGGCTCTGTGAAGGTGATCTTACAGGTGGCCGAAAGCAGTGGAATCGAATCCTGCATGCGACTGTCATAAAAATTATCGAATTGATGTCGCTGTTACTAGCAAATTTCTCATATGTATATATATATATGTATATATATATATATATATATATATATATATATATATATATATATGTAAAGACAGACAAATATGGAGGTGAGGTGGCAAAATGAAACGTTAAGGCTAGAGTATGGAGCTTTATTCAGAACCAGACGTTTCGACCTCTTGGGCCTTCCTCAGTGGACTGAATACAGAATAAGAATCAAAGTCCGTCAACAGCTTACATGGTGATCTGACGACCCTGCGTGACCTCACCCCGGTCACGTTGTCCCCCCACACTCGCCGACCGCCAGTTGTGCGGACGTTTGAGCCCAGGACATAAACCCCTTACGAGAATTTGTGGTTTTCTCGGTAGCAATGTGTGCCGCCTCCAAAGCTTTCCTTTTCTTTTTTCCCATTTTCCTATGTAGAACGTGGGCTTCCTTCCAATTTGGCAAATGGTTTTCTTCATCGATATGAACTACTAGGGCATTTGATGTTCTGTGATGTTTCACATCCCTCTTGTGTTCTTTTAATCTTCTGTCCATGCCGCGTCCTGTCTCACCGATATAAACTTTCTCACAACCTGTACAAGGAATTCTGTAAACAACACTTTTATTTTCTTGCAAAATTTCCGTATTTCTGGTAAACTCACCAATTCTCTTCCCCGCTGATGTTACTAAATTTATTCTGGTGTTCTTTAAAAAATTACTAATTAATGGTGCCTATCTAGAGTTAGGAACTGAAATAAATATTTTGTCCTTGCTGGTGCTGTTATCTGTAGCTGTTGTGCTCCTTTTCATAATTTTGATGGCTTTGTGTTTTAATTTTATAAGAAAGCCCAAAGGATATGCTAATTCTTGGAAGGTTTTCTTTATTATAGTATCCAAAAAAGGAATTTCGTCGTTTATTTCTTCTAATGTAAATTGTATTTTCTGTTCTATGTTATT
>NW_027467525.1:205000-212500 GCF_046742065.1 Oratosquilla oratoria
AAATCACCACGTCACTCCCACGAAATGGGAAGTGAGCAACCTCTAGTAGGGCAAGCCCTGTCAGCTGCAGAAAGCCACAGGGACATTTTGACTAATGTTGGGTCACCTCCACGCCTTGTCATTGGTGTCAGGAAGTCCACAGAGGGTCCCGGGAATAGAACTCACGACCACCTGCTCATGAGTTCGACACGTTACCGCGCGGCCCGAGTCTTTAAAATGCTGACTTTTTCTGAAATATTTTGCTCCGACTCGTGCTGATGATGTCATTTGTCCCGTGAAATAAGCTTCCATTCCACTACAGTATTAAAGCCAACAGTAATCCATAATCTAACAGATACGTATGTTGTACCAACTTTCCTTCAGCATTGCGAGGGCTAACCCGCTAACGCTGAGAAGTTTCTCTAAGGCGAATAAACTCGTCTGAAATTAACCAAAATAAAATCTTTAAAGCTATAGAAAGGCCACAAAGCGTTAATTAGAGTGATCATTAACTAGTACAAAGCCATATATGTCTCATCTTAAAGACTTTTAGACTGACGTTTACTATCTAATTAAAGTTAACAGGAAGTCTGAGTGATTAAGTACTAATAATGATATCATGTATCGAGAAGAAGTTGAGCATTTTAATGAATGGTGTAAATTCCAGAATGTACTTTGTAAGGAAACCGTACAAACTTAGAATTGATAAAAAAAATCATGGATTTATTCTATTCCGCTGTAGTACAGTCCGTCATTTCATTCTCTATCACCTGTTGGTATGGCAACTGCAGCGTAGAATAAGAAAAAAAATGAACTTGCAAGATTAATTAAGAACTGTGGAAAACTGGGTGTTCAAAATATGATTTCATTGCTGGACATGTACAGAAGGAGTGCAATCCAAAGATGTCATGTAATTATCAATGGTGCAACACACCCACTGAATGACAGTTACCAAATGTTACCTTCAGGAAAAAGACTGAGATCAATAAAAAGCAGAACAGCTAGGTTTTCTAAATCCTTTGTACCAGCTAGTATTAGAATCCTAAATGAGGAAAAAATAAACATATCATAGGGTAGACTGTTAAGGCTTGAAACTCAGATGGTAATTTTTTTGTATTTCTCTAGCTTTTGTGTAAATGAGATTTTGATAGCCACTCTAAGATTGTAGTAGCTCATCTATGTATGATTGCACTCGATTTCTTATGAAAACACACAAGACAAATTTCATATAATTTACGTGACCAATAAAGAATTTTATTATTTACTATTTATTTATTATTTAAGGCGATGGCCTGGCAGTGGCCTCTAATTTGAGAGTCCTCGGCACTGCTGGCACCCAGTGCCTCAGTCAGACTCAGCCTTGACATCAAACTGTTCTCTTTCTGTCATCAACGTGCGACCGATAATATATTTCGTGTTTGCAGGGACATGTCAGCTTTGCAATCATTTTAGCCAACTCTGACGATGTGGCTGCACTACGCCAGGGGATTATAACGACAAGACCAGCGTGAGTGACATTGCAAACAAAGTAATAACCGCTTAGATATTCCGGTGAATGATAAATGTAATCCTAGACCGGTTGCTAGGATTATTGGCTGGAGTAAGTAGCTAGTGATAGCGAGATTAGTGAACCTAGTCACGTCGCCTTCACTAATTAGAAAGAAATGAAGAAACGATTTAGATCCGTCACTGGATCCCAATACCAATGACGCAGCATCCGTTCTACCTTATATTTGTTGTGGTGTCTGTGTCTGTCAGTCTGTTAGAGTCTGCCAGAACTCATTAGAGGTTGTCAGAGTAAGTCGTAGTCCGTTTTCAATAGTATTCTGTTGTGTGACAAAGCATTATGATTTTTTTTTTTTTTTTTTTTTTTTTAATATCTTTGGCAGGCAGATGAATCGAGTCCTGCAGACGGTAATCGAGATAGTCTTATCCTATAGAGAGTTTATAGTCCTAAGAGTTCTGTCTTTATTTTTCCCTCGTGGAGACGTCTTGCAGAAACAAGCCTTAGATCCAGCCAAAAGAGCATTGATTCACCAAGGCTATAACGTTACTTTGGCGAAAGGCAATAGATTTTATTCTTCTGAGAGGAGCCCCAAAGAATGAATGGATTAATTCATATCTTACCTCGAAACTTTTGTGATTGCATATGATTACTCAAATCATCCTCGGGGCTCCCCTCAGCTGAACAAAATCCTCGACCGCCCTCCTCCGTTTCCATGAGGATCTCAGTGACGGGCATCGTCGGACATCGGTGCTGGAGTTCGTCTCCACGATCTCCCTTGGGCCTTCTTCGGCGTCGTCTCCTCCAGATGAGTCCTCTGGAACTCCGCAGGTCCTTGTTGGAGCTCTTCGGGGTTTGGAAACACTGAGGACATCTAGATTCATCTTCATTCTTTCCTCTGGGTCTTTCCGCTAGGTGGAGTGTCATCTTGTTCCTTTCTTGAAAAAATTACTCCACAGTTATCGAAGTGATGGCAGGAGGAGTGTTTTTCGAGGCTCTACGAAACGAACATCCCAGATACACTCGCAAAGTCACACACGACTAACCGTTTCTTTTTCTTTTTAACAATGACGCTTTTATCAACATTCTATTTTTCGTTTTTCTTATAATAATGGCCGAAAAAGAGGATACATGGGATGTACGTCCATCTAATTTCTTTAATCCTCTAGATGTCCCTCTGAGGCCAGAAGAATATTGATAAAGATGAGTCGGAACCTTCAGGGGCTAATCAAGATTTTGATTTTAATCCCCTGGAGTCTAGAGACCCGAGGGACTTCCTGGGCTACTTATTTTTTATTATTTTCTTTTAACGGAGTCGACGTGTCAAATAATGTCATGGAAAGACACTGTAGGTCACTTAGCAGCATTTATTTTTTCTTCGGCGTCGTCTCTTCCAGATGAGTCCTCTGGAGCTCCTCAAGTTCTTGTTGGATCTCTTTGGTGTTTGGAAGCAATGAGGACATCTGGAGTCATCTTCATTCCTTCACCAAAGAGGTGGCAGGAGGAGGGACATCTGGAGGCTCTAGTGCATCAGAAGTCTTCATACAAGTGTCGGAAAAAACGGTCGCTTGGGATATACGTCCACTTGATTTCTTTAATTCTCCATGTGTCCCTTTTCTGACTGTACAAAATCGTATCAAGATGAGAGATCGATTTTTTTTTAAACAAAACTTAGGTAGAGAGGTGAGTCCTTCAGAGGCTTATTTTAAGATTGTTATCCTCCACAATCTATAGGTCCGAAAGATCTGTTTTTGTTTTGTTTGTTTTTTTACACAGTCATCGTTAGGACGTCTTGTAGAAATACACTGTAGGTCCAAATACGGGAGCATCGATTCGCCGAGGCCAAAGCGCTACTTTGACGAGCAGCAAATGATTTTATTCCTCTGAGTGGGAGCCCCCAAAAATGAATGAATTAATTCATATCTTACCTCGAAACATTCAAGGTTGCATATGGTTAATCGAGTCATCCTCGGGCTCCCCTCAGCTGAATAAAATCCTCGACTGCCCTCCATTTCCAGGAGGACTTCCTGACGGGCATCGTTGGACTTCGGTGATAGAGTTTGTCTCCATGATCTCCCTTGGACCTTCTATGGCGTCCTCTCCTCCAGATGGTCCTCATGAGCTTCACAAATTCTTCTTTAAGCTCTCCAGGGCTGAGGACCATTTGAGGACCTTGTGGACCTTTCTTAGTATAAATATATATATATGTATGTATATATATATATATATATATATATATATATATATATATATATATATATGTATATATATATATATATATATATATATATATTTATATATATATATATATATATATATATATATATATACAGTATATATATATATATATACATGCACAAACACACACACACACACACACACACACACACACACACACACACACACACACACACACACACACACACACATACACGCACGCGCACACACACACACACACACACACACACACACACACATATATATATATATATATATATATATATGTATATATGTATTTATATATATATATATATATGTATATACATATTGTATATATATGTATATATATTGTATATATATATAATATATATATATGTATATGTATATATGTATATGTATATATATATATGTATATATATATATAAATATAAATATATATTTATATATATGTGTGTGTGTGTATATATGAATATATATTTTATATATATATATATGTATATACATATGTATATACATATGTATATATATATATATGTATATATATACATATACATAATGTGTGTGTATATATATATATGCATATATATATGTATATATATGTATATATTAATGTACATGTATATACATAATCGTATATATACGGTTATAACGTGGTTAGTCGTGTGGCACTTAGCTAGTCTATCTGGAAAGACCGTTTTCTAGAGCCTCGGTGTATCACTGCGCCAGCCACCACTCTCATGATTGGGGGCTATTTTTTGAAGAAGGACCAGGAATTCGCAAACCCGAGCGGGAGATCTCCGGGAAACAAACTAAGAAAGGTCCACAAGGTCCTCAAATGGTCCTCAGCCCCGAAGAGCTTAAAGAAGAATTTGTGAAGCTCATGAGGACCATCTGGAGGAGAGGACGCCATAGAAGGTCCAAGGGAGATCATGGAGACAAACTCTATCACCGAAGTCCAACGATGCCCGTCAGGAAGTCCTCCTGGAAATGGAGGGCAGTCGAAGATTTTATTCAGCTGAGGGGAGCCCGAGGATGACTTGATTCACCATATGCAACCTCGAATGTTTCGAGGTTAGGTATGTAAATTAATTCATTCATTGTTTGGGGCTCCCACTCAGAGGAATAAAATCATTTGCCGCTCGCCAAAGTAGCACTTTGACCTCAGCGAATCGATGCTCCCGTGCCTGGACCTACAGTGTATTTCTACAAGACGTCCTAACGATGACTGTGTATAAAAACAAAACAAACAAAAAAACAGATCTTTCGGACCTATAGATTGTGGAGGATGAAAATCTTAAAATAAGCCTCTGAAGGACTCGCCTCTCTACCAAAGTTTTGTTAAAAAAAAAAAATTCACTCTATCATCTTGATCACTATCACTTGATCAACAGACGATTTTGTACAGTCAGAAAAGGGACATCTGGTGAATTAAAGAAATCAAGTGGACGTATATCCCAAGTGACCGCTTTTTCCGACACTTGTATGAAGACTTCTGACTTCCCACAAAAAAAAAAACTGTTAGTCATGTGTTGCTTAGCGAGTCTATCAGGGAATAGTCCGTGCACTAGAGCCTCCAGATGTCCCTCCTCCTGCCACCTCTTTGGTGAAGGAATGAAGATGACTCCAGATGTCCTCATTGCTTCCAAACACCAAAGAGATCCAACAAGAACTTGAGGAGCTCCAGAGGACTCATCTGGAAGAGACGACGCCGAAGAAAAAATAAATGCTGCTAAGTGACCTACAGTGTCTCTCCATGACATTATTTGACACGTCGACTCCGTTAAAAGAAAATGATAAAAAAGATTAATTATCTTGATTAGCCCCTGAAGGTTCCGACTTATCTTTATCAATATTCTTATGGCCTGAGAGGGACATCTAGAGGATTAAAGAAATTAAATGGACGTACATCCCATATATCCTCTTTTTCGGCCATTAAAAAAAAACAAAAACAAAAAAAAAACGAAAAATTCATGTTAATAAAAGCGTCATTGTTAAAAAGAAAAAGAAACGGTTAGTCGTGTGTTACTTTGCGAGTGTATCTGGGATGTTCGTTTCGTAGAGCCTCGAAAAACACTTCTCCTACCACCACTTCGACAACTGTGGAGTAATTTTTTCAAGGAAGGGCCAAGATGACACTCCACCTAGCGGGAAGACCCAGAGGAAAGAATGAAGATGAATCTAGATGTCCTCAGTGTTTCCAAACCCCGAAGAGCTCCAACAAGGACTTGCGGAGTTCCAGAGGACTCATCTGGAAGAGACGACGCCGAAGAAGGCCCAAGGGAGATCGTGCAGACGAACTCCAGCACCGATGTCCGACGATGCCCGTCACTAAGGTCTTAATGGTAAATGTGGAGGGCAGTTGAGGATTTTGTTCAGCTGAGGGGAGACCCGAGGATGATTTGAGTAATCATATACAATCACGAAAGTTTCGAGGTAAGATATGAATTAATCCATTCATTCTTTGGGGCTCCCACTCAGAAGAATAAAATCTATTGCCTTTCGCCAAAGTAACGTTATAGCCTCGGTGAATCAATGCTCTTTTGGCTGGATCTAAGGCGCGTTTCTGCAAGACGTCTCCACGAGAGAAAAATAAAGACAGACCTCTTAGGACTATAAACTCTCTATAGGATAGATATATCTCGATTATCGTCTGCAGGACTCGATTCATCTGCCCGCCAAAGATATTTCCTAAAAAAAAAAAAAAAAAAAAAAAATCGTAATGCTCTGTCACACGACAGAATACTATTGAAAACGGACTCCGACTTTGACAACTTATGAGTTCTGGCAGACTCTAACAGACTGACAGACTGACAGACACAGACACCACAACAAATATAAGGTAGAACGGATGAGGCGTCCTTGGTATTGGGATCCAGTGACGGATCTAAATCGTTTCTTCATTTCTTTCTAATTAGTGAAGGCGACGTGACTAGGTCCACTAATCTCGCTATCACTAGCTACTTACTCCAGCCAATAATCCTAGCAACCGGTCTAGGATTACATTTATCATTCACCGGAATCTCTAAGCGATTATTACTTTGTTTGCAATGCTCACGCTGGTCTTGTCGTTATAATCACCTGGCGTAGTGCAGCCACATCGTCAGAGTTGGCTAAAATGATTGCATAGTTGACATGTCCCTGCAAACACGAAATATATTATCGGTCGCATGTTGATGACAGTAAGAGAACAGTTTGATGTCAAGGCTAAGTCTGACTGAGGCACTGGGTGCCAGCAGTGTCGAGGACTCTCAAATTAGAGGCCACTGCCAGGCCATCGCCTTAAATAATAAGTAATTAGTAAATAATAAAAATATATATATATTAGTCACGTAAATTATATGAAATTTGTCTTGTGTGTTTTCATAAGAAATCGAGTGCAATCATACATAGATGAGCTACTACAATCTTAGAGTGGCTATCAAAATCTCATTTACACAAAAGCTAGAGAAATACAAAAAAGATACCATCCGAGTTTCAAGCCTTAACAGTCTACCCTATGATATGTTTATTTTTTCCTCATTTAGGATTCTTATACTAGCTGGTACAAAGGATTTAGAAAACCTAGCTGTTCTGCTTTTTATTGATCTCAGTCTTTTTCCTGAAGGTAACATTTGGTAACTGTCATTCAGTGAGTGTGTTGCACCATTGATAATTATATGACATCTTTGGATTGCACTCCTTTTGTACATGTCCAGCAATGAAATCATATTTTGAACACCTAGTTTTCCACAGTTCTTAATTAATCTTGCAAGTTTATTTTTTTTATTCTACGCTGCAGTTGCCATACCAACAGGTGA
>NW_027467525.1:220000-222500 GCF_046742065.1 Oratosquilla oratoria
TTCGCCTCTTTACCTCCTTGTGTAAAACAGGAATTGGGGTCGCAAATTAGTGGTCTTTCCTATCCTTAGGAATTAGTTCGATTCTAGGTTTTAAGGCTTTTAAGTCTCTGTTGCTGTAGTTGGCTAGGGCTCTGTGAAGGTGATCTTACAGGTAGTCGAAAGCAGTGGGTTCGAATCCTCAATGCAACTGTCATAAAAATTATCGGATTGATGTCGCTGTTACTAGCGAATTTCTCTCATAGTTACAATGGCGAAAAGCGTGAAAGGGATTCGTTCCGATCCTTACCCCCTTGCCACTGGTGGACTTGGGCCTTGTGTAAAACAGGAATTGGGGTCGCTGATTAGTGGTCTTTCCTATCCTCGGGAATCAGATCGATTCTAGGTTTCAAGGCTTATAAGTCTCTATTGGTGTAGTGGGCTAGGGCTCTGTGAAGGTGATGTTACAGGTGGCCGAAATCAGTGGGTTCGAATCCTGCATGCGACTGTCATAAAAATTATCGGATTGATGTCGCTGTTACTAGCGAATTTCTCATATATATATATATATATATATATATATTAGTATAAATGGGCAGTAAAGTTTCTTGTAGACATGTTCGATTGAAGACCAGAGCTAATTCAATATCCACTATCTTCTTAGTGATTTTCTCAATTTTTCTAATCGTTTGTTTGATTCTTGAGGGGAGGTCAAACACAATACTTCCGAGATCCATGATGTTATTGTAACACAAAATATAAATACAAGCTTTCGGTTGAGTCATCCAACCATCTTCAGGTAAGTGAGATTACATAAACAGAACAGGAGTTTAAATACAAGTAAAAAGGGGGGGGAACTAGGAGAGTTAGGAGTCAGGTACTGGACGGAGGTGAGGTCTTCGTATCACCAGCGACGTCCTGGTGATACGAAGACCTCACCTCCGTCCAGTACCTGACTCCTAACTCTCCTAGTTCCCCCCCTTTTTACTTGTATTTAAACTCCTGTTCTGTTTATGTAATCTCACTTACCTGAAGATGGTTGGATGACTCAACCGAAAGCTTGTATTTATATTTTGTGTTACAATAACATCATGGATCTCGGAAGTATTGTGTTTGACCTCCCCTCAAGAATCAAACAAACGATTAGAAAAATTGAGAAAATCACTAAGAAGATAGTGGATATTGAATTAGCTCTGGTCTTCAATCGAACATATATATATATATATATATATATATATATATATATATATATATATGTACATATATATACATATATAATATATATATAATATATATGTATATATATGTATATATATATATACATACAATATGTATATATATATATATATATATATATATACATATACATGGATATATGTATATATATATATATATATACAATATGTATATATATATATATATATATATATATATATATATATATATATATATATATATATATATATATATAGGTGAACTCCTTGAATGAAAAGGAAAGGAGAAGGAGTACGAAAGAAGCTGAAGGAGGAGTGGGAGGGAGTAAAGGATAGAGCAGAGATGGGTGTGGAGGAGGAATGGGGATGGTTCAAGGAGGGAGTCTTAAAGTGTGCAAGGATGGTGTGTGGAACAAGAAGGACAGGGGGAAATAGAAGAAAGGGTAGTGAATGGTGGGATGAGGAAACAAAGAAGGTTGTAGAAGAGAAGAAGCGAGCATTCACAGATTGGTTACAAAAGAGGACAGGGGTCATATGAGACGTACAAAGAAAAGAAAAGAGAAGTAAAGCAAAAGGTAAAGGAGGCAAAGAGGAGAGCAGATGTGAAATGGGGTAGGAGTATGACAGAAAATTTTGAAAGTAATAAAAAGATGTTTTGGAAAGAAATTAAGAGAGGAAGAGGAGGCGAATCAAGTAGGGAAGAAAAGGTAAAAGGTACAGATGGAGAGTTGATAATGGAAGAGATGGAAGATGGGCAGAATATTTTAGGGAGTTGCTGAATGTGAAGGAGGATAGGGAAGGAAAGATAGCTGCAGTGGGAAATACGAAGAAAATGAGAGTGATGAGTGAGGAGAAATAAGGAAGGATGAGGTGAAGGCAGTTGTAAAGATGATGAAAGCAGGTAAGGCACCTGGTCTGGATGGATGTCATGCAGAATGTCTGAAAAAGGGAGGTTCAGTGATGGTGGACTGGTTGGTGAGGTTATTTAATGTTTGCTGGAGAGAGGGGAGAGTACCGGAGGACTGGAGTAGTGCCTGTATAGTTCCTCTTTACAAGGGAAAAGGGGACAAGTGTGAATGTAGTAATTTCAGAGGGATTAGCCTGTTGAGTGTAGTAGGGAAGGCTTATGGGAGGATCTTAATTGAGAGGATTAGGAGAGGAACAGAAGGAGTAATTGGTGAGGAACAGTGTGGATTTAGGACAGGTAGAGGTTGTGTAGATCAGATCTTTGTGGTACGACAGATATGTGAGAAAGCTATAGGAAAGGGGAAGGATGTTTTTTGGGCTTTTATGGATCTGGAAAAAGCTTA
>NW_027467525.1:225000-230000 GCF_046742065.1 Oratosquilla oratoria
CCATTCATTCTTTGGGGCTCCCGCTCAGAGGAATAAAATCGTTTGCAGCTCGCTAAATTAACGTTTTGGCCGCGGCGAATCGATACCCCTGTGTCTGGATTTACGGCATATTTGTGCAAGACGTCTCTCAGATGACTCTTTGTAAAAAAAACAAAAAAAAAAAAAAAACAAAAAAAAACATGAGAGCTCTTGGGCCTCTGAAGGACCAGTTCATCTCTCCGCCAGAGTTATTGAAAAAAAAAAAAGATGTCGCTCTCTCATTTTGATCAATATCCTTCTGGCTATCAACGAAAGATTTTTTACAGTCAAAAAGGGGACATCTGGGGAATTAAAGAAATCAAGAGGACTTATATCCCATATGACCACTTTTCCCGACAATTATATGAAGACTTCGGACTTCCCACAAAAAAAAGATTAGTTATGTGTTGGTACAAGTCTATAAGGGAAGTCCGTGCACTGGAGACTCCAGATGTCCCTCCTCCTGCCACCTCTTTGGTGAAGGGATGAAGATGACTCCAGATATCCTCATTGCTTCCAAACACCGAAGAGAACAAACAAGAACTTGAGGAGCTCCAGAGGACTCATCTGGAAGAGACAACGCCGAAAAAATAAATACCATGTATCCTCTTTTTCGGCCATTATTATGAAAGAAAATGAAAAATAGAATGTTAATAAAAGCGTTATTGTTGAAATGAAAAAGAAAACGGTTAGTCGTGTCTTATTTAGCGAGTGTATCTTGTATGTTCGTTTCCTAGAGCCTCGAAATATCCCTCTTCCTGCCACCACTTCGACAACTGTGGAGTAATTTTTTTCAATGAAAGATCAAGACGACACTCCACCTAGCGGGAAGACCCAGAGGAAATAATGAAGATGAATCTAGATGTCCTCAGTGTTTTCAAATCCTGAAGAGCGGAGTCCAACAAGGACTTGCGGAGCTCCAGAGGATTCATCTGGAGGAGACGACCCCGAAGAAGGCCTAAGGCAGATCGTGGAGACGAACTCCAGCACCGATGTCCGACGATGCCCGTCACTAAGGTCTTCATGGAAACGGAGGAGGGCAGTTGAGGATTTTGTTCAGCTGAGGGGAGTCCCGAGGATGATTTGAGTAATCACATGCAATCACGAAGGTTTTGAGGTAAGATATGAACTAATCCACTCATTCTTTGGGGCTCCCACTCACAAGAATAAAATCTATTGCTTTTTGCCAAAGTAACGTTATAGCCTCGGTGAATCAGTGCACATTGGGCTGGTTCTACGGTGTGTTTCTGCAAGAAGTCTCCACGAAGACTCCATGTCACAATGGAGAGAAAAAAAAAAGAGCTCTTAGGACTATAGACTCTGTATGATGAAAAAATCTCGATTAGCCTCAGCAGGGTCCGACTCATCTACCCACCAAATGTATTTCCAAAATTAAAAAAAAAAGAAAGAAAAAAAAAAGATAAATGAATAAAATAAATTAATAGATAGATAAATAAATATATAAATGAATAGATAAATGAATAAATAGATAAATAAATAAAAAGTACTCCCCCAGATTCTGATAGCCTCCGAAATCACCGACAGAGACGAACTCGAGCAACCTGAGTTGGATTCCGAAAGACTGCCATATTCCGTAATGCTCTGCCACACGACAGAATACTATTGAAAACGGACTCCGACTTACTCTGACAACCTCTAATGAATTCTGGCAGACTCTAAGAGACTGACAGACACAAACGGCCACAACAAATATAAGGTATAACGGATGAGGCGTCCTTGGTGTTGGGATCCAGTGACGGATCTAAATCCTTTCTTCATTTCTTTTTAATTAGTGAAGGCGACGTGACTAGGTCCACTAATCTCGCTACCACTAGCTACCTACTCCACCCACTAATCCTAGCAACCGGTCTAGGATTACATCTATCATTCACCGAAGTCTCTAAGCGGTTATAATTTTGTTTGCAATGTCACTCACGATGGTCTTGTCGTTATAATCACCTGGCGTAGTACAGCCACATCGTCAGAGTTGGCTGAAATTATTGCAATACTAACAGGTCCCTGCAAACACGAAATATTTCATCGGTCACAAGTTGATGACAGTAAGAGAACAGTTTGATGTCAAGGCTGAGTCTGACTGAGGCACTGGGTGCCAGCAGTGCCGAGGACTCTGAAATTAGAGGACACTGCCAGGCCATCGCCCTCCCTTCTTAATCACTCAGACTTCCTCTTAACTTTAATTAGATAGCAAACGTCAGTCTTCAAGTCTTTAAGATGAGACATTTATGGCCTTGTACTAGTTAATGACCACTACTATTAACGCTTTGTGACCTTTCTATGACTTTAATGATTTTATTCTGGTTAATTCCAGACGAGTTTATTCGCCTTAGAGAAACTTCTCAGCCTTAAGCTCCGTCCAAACGGAGCATCACGCATCCAGACGGGCTGCATCACTGCGAATACCCTTGCGCTTATGTACACACATTTGAATGACCAACTTACTTGTTGAAGGTTTTCAGTAGTTTCTGCATCTGAACTGGAAGTTGAGGCACGAATGATTTCTCCTTCAGCAAGGAAAAGTGAATCATTAAAGCACCACAGCTTTGGAGTGTATATATCTTTCGTGCCAGCACCAGACTTCATTGATGCATTGATGGCAGTCATTTCCCTGTGTTTTCAGTGTATGAAGTTTTTTGGTAATGTCTTCATTCCACACATTACATTTTGTTAAAGAATATAAGTCAGCTTTTAGAGTTTCGATGCTTGTACTTTTTATATTTCTCATCTTATATTCTTTGCACTTGATATTCCAAATGGCTGGGTACTGCTTTAGTAGCTTAATGAAATGTAATGTAATAGTCTTCGTCCTCTCGAACGGCTTTGCGGAAGTTGCTTGTGACATTGTAAGAAAATAGAAGAGCGAAGCATAGCGGTGCGTCCTCTCCCTTCAACTGTCATTGACACACTGCTCAGCGATTTGAAATGGCTTCGCCCCATGACTGCTATCATGATGCTACGACGAATTGAAAGTCACGTTTTGCAACTCATCGCTTCAATACATCGCGCATCAAAATGCTCCGTGTGAACGGGGCCTTAGCGGGTTAGCCTTCGCAATACTGAAGAAAACTTGGTACAACATACGTAACCTGTTAGGTTACGGATTACTGTTGGCTTTAATACTGTAGTGGAATGAAAGCTTATTTCACGGCCAAACGAGTCGGAGCAAAATATTTCAGAAAAAGTAACCTTTTAAAACACTCGGGTTGCGCGGTAACTCAGTGGATAACGTGTCGAACTCTTGAGCAGGTGGTCGCGAGTTCAATTCCCAGGACCTCTGTGGGCTTCCTGCGTTGGTTCCTGACACCAATGACCTGTGGCTTCCCGCAACTGACAGGGCTTGCGCCACTAGGGGTTTCTCACTTCCCACTGCGTGGGAGTGGCAGAGTGAGTTTTTATTTATCATTGTTGTTGTTATCATTATCATTATCATTATCATCATTTTATTTATTTATTTATTTATTTATTTATTCATTCTATTTCTTTTTTCTTTTTTTGTGGAACGCTATACTACCGCGTCTTAATCTTCGAACATGGGATTATTGTCAAGACTTTTTGTGTAGGTCACTATTTTGTTCTTCTGTGTTTGTGTCTGGGAGTCATTTCTTGTATCCCGTTTCTGTCAAAATATGTGGTTCTTCTCTACTCTGTCGAAGTCTGACGTAGTTTCTGTATTAACTTGAAGAAGTCAGGAGATTATTTCGACTCTGTTTCCTGATTCTTTACTTCGAATTTTCTGTTGTACGCCAAAGCATTTCGGAATATGGCAAAGCCTTTCTGAATCCAACGCAGTCTGTCCCGAGTTCGTCTCTGCTGGTGACTTCGGAAGCTATCAGAATCTGGTGGAGCCCCATTTCATTTATGTATTATTATTTTATAAATTAGTTTCCATTTTTTTTTTTTTTTTTTTCTTTTTTATACGGACCTTCGTGCCAAAAACGATCGTGGAAACGTCTTGCAGCAACCCGCTGTACGTCCATACCCAGGCCATAATGTTTCTTTGGCCAACGGCAAACGATTTTATTCCTCTGAGTGGAGCCCCAAACGATGAATTGATCAACTCGTATCTTACCTCGAAACCTTCGAGGTTACATATGATTGATCGAGTCATCTTCGGGGTTCCCCTCAGCTGAATAAAATCCTCGACTGCCGTCCGTTTCCGTGAGGCGTCCATGAAGGACATGGTCAGACTTCGATGCTGCTGATCGCCTGACCCCTTCTTTGTCGTCATCTCTTCCAGATGACCATACAAGAGCTCTGCAAGTTCTTGTTGGAGTTCTTCGGGGTTCTAGACCAATCTAGGACCTTCCGGAACTTTTTCAGTCCCTTCCCTGGGGATTTCCCTCTCGGGGTCGCGAAGTCCTGGTCCTTCTTCAAGTAATAGTCCCCAGTCATCATAGCGGTGGCAGGCGCAGGGACATGCTGAGGTTTTAGGAAACGGTTGTACCAGATAGACTCGCTAAGCACCACAGGACTAACCACATTATAACCGTAAATATATGTATATATATATATATATATATATATATATATTATATATACATATATATATATATATATATATATATATGTATATAGTATATATGTATATAGTATATATGTATATAGTATATATGTATAATAGTATATATATATATATGTATATATGTATATATTTATATATATGTATGTATATATATATATATATATATGTACATACATACATATACCAAGGCTTTTTCCCCCTTCCAAGGGAGGTAGCCAAAAAGGGAAAGGCATAAAAACACTCCCACCCATTTCATCCCTAAATACACTCCACACCCCTCCCAACCCTTCCTCTTATCTGAGTACCTCCTGGATGACGGGTCATCCCTGCACCCTGCCCACCGCCCTGGGTCAGAAGCAGTGTCGCAAGACACAGTACATCCACAGCAAGGCCGCTTCATTTAATCGGCGACCCCCCCTCTCCGTCCCCCTTTGCATATAAG
>NW_027467525.1:245000-252760 GCF_046742065.1 Oratosquilla oratoria
GCAGGGTTAGAAGGTGGAGGAGGAGGAGGGGAAATAGGAAGAGGTGGAGGAGTATGAGGAGGAAAAGAGAGGGGAGGAGGAGTAGGAGGAAGAAGAGAAGGGTAAGGGGAGGAGGAGTAGAAGGAAGAGAAGAAGTAAAAGGAGGAAGAGAAGGAAGAGGAAGAGTAGGAGGGGGAGGAGGAGTGATAGGAGGAAGAGAAGGAGTAGGAGTAGGAGAAAGTAAAGAAGTAGGAGGAGGAAGAGTAGCAATAGGAGGAAGAAGAGGAGGGGTAGGAGGATGAGTAAGGAGTAGTTGTAGGGAAGGGAGGTGGTGAGGAAAACTTTGGCCTCTGAAGTCGATTCTTTACCAAAGTAGACCCTTCAGCAAAGATAAAATCGTTTTTTGACTTTGGCCAGAACCGAATTTTTTGGAATTACCTTACCGAAAGTAGTTTTAATTAGTTTTAATTCGTCCGGTTTAGGAATGGAGGAGGGTGGGGGTTTTTGGGGGGGGTGAGGTTGCTCTTTAGCAGATATATCATTCCAAGGTTAACCATAATGAACTCGCAGTGTAAGGAAGAAAGAGAAAGAGAGAAAGTTGCTGAAGGAGTTCAGTATTGAAGTTCAGTTGCTGTTGATGTGCAAAAGCTTATGAAAAAATTTGCCTGATTTGGAAAATAAATGTAGGGGAAATTACGTAGTCTGAATAAAGTAGCCAGGCAGCAGCCAGAATAAGGAAAAAGTATTCATTGGGTATGGAAAGTGTTCCTATAACGTTAGAACTTCGCTATCGAGTTTGGCGTGTTTGAAGATTGATGAAAATTGCCTGGCGGCAGCCAGAATAGAAATAAAAAGTGCAACTCAATGACAATATGTTATATTTGACTTTAACATTACTGTCCCTCCCCTCCCACTTGGTTCTTCAGCACTGTCAGCAATATTGAGCTATAAATTAATTGTCTGTTATTACTGATCGTAGATACAGCTAGAGGAAATTTTTGGCGAAGGAAATTGGACTTTGAGTAAATCCGTTGGAACGCCTCCTAAGAGACTCCTTTTCTTTTCTCCCACCACCAAAAGAACCGTATTCTTTTGTCTGTTTGAAAACAAAATCAAAAGATATTAAGGTGGGAAGTTCGGCTTTTGTTGATTGAGAGTCCGTTGGGCAAGCAGTGATTTTTTTTTTTACCTCTTCATCGTAACATGAACAAGAATCTTCTCAAAAGAAATTAGTCGGAGGAGGACGTATTAAGCTGACTGAATCTTTTCATCTCCTTAAAAAAACAGTTAAGCCACATTGAACCTCTCTTCATCTTGAGGCAATTCAATCGGACAAGGCACCAAACTGAAATGTTTATGGCTGTTTCAGTAATGGACACTTTAACCAGTTCTATTCTGGACTAATCTCAGACCGAGTTCCATTCGGTTTGAGGGGAAGATTCCGCATAAGGATGGGATCAGGATTACGTCAGTTGTCTTGGAAATCTGATGACAGGATGGACTAAACGCCTCATCATAATTTTCGCACCGTGTCACTGTATAAAATTTTGAAATATACTCCAGATGATTTTATTACTTAGATAACAAAAGATTCCCCCTCCTAAAGAGTGTCTTCTTTGATCCAGACACATTATCAATAACAAGGTGTGTATATATATACATATATATATATATATTAAATATATTATATATATATATTATGTGTGTGTGTGTGCTGTGTGGTGTTATATATATATATGTGTGTGTGTATATATATTTATATTATGTGTGTGTGTATATTATATATATATATATGTGTGTGTGTGTATATATATATATGTGTATATGATTTATGTATATATATATAAATATATGTATATATTATATGTATATATATATGTATATATATGTATATATACATTATATGTATATACATATATATATATACATATGTATATTATACTATATATATATATATTTATATATTTATATATATATAATAATATATATATAGTATATATTAGGTAGGGCGTGTGTCCTTGGATTTTTTTTCTTTCTTTTTCTTTTCTTAGCTTGGAAAATTCGGCCCAATGAAGTAAATGATACCGTGTTATGTGCAGAATTATGTGCTATCTTCACATTTGAAATACTTAGGACATTTTTTCCTGGTAAATTTTAACTTGAAGGCTCTACAAAAATTCAGTATTCCCTAGTCTTTTACCAAAACCACTAAATAGCTTATTTAGAGGTAAAGTTAATGCATCAGAATATTTCTATAGGGTGAAAAATGGATTCTCGAATAGTAAAACGAATGATCGTGATACAACTGATATTCCTTTTGAAAGCGAAATCATCAAATAGAATAACCAGTTTTACTTCTACGATCCTAAGTTGCTGCCAAACATAGAGAACATGTCTTTCATGCTTCGGTTCCTACTCATCACCTTCCTGCGTACCACCTGAGTTCGGGGTAGCCTTCCCTCCTCTTCTGGCTGTACACGTGGCTGCTGACCTCGTTCACTTACTGCCACACAATGCTCTATACTCTGGGTGGCTGTGTGAGGTGCCAGGAAGGAAACATGGATGGGGTTTGTCAAGGAAAAGCTGCTGATGTTGATCCCGTTTCCTCTCAATCTTCTGCTTTATCCACATCATGACCCCCCCCCCCACCCTCGCTACCCTCCCTGTGATTGTGTTGGTGTTGTCCCCTCCAATGGCCTTCAGAATCTGGTCTATGTTCCTCTCTTTGAGGCAGTTTACAGTGTTAACTGCCACTATCTCAGCTGGTTTCTTGAAGTCATCTTTTTCTCTGGAGTGAAACTCCACAACTATTTTCCTCCTGACTCCAGCTGCAGCAGGGCTGTAGCGTTCCTTCTTCACCATAAGCAGGGAACATTTGGCAGAATCTCCAACTTTCTCATGAACACTTTAGTGTCATCCCTATCCTCATCAAGAAACAAACAATTGAATTCCATTTTTTCTTCTCCTCTATCAAGCTCCTCTTCTAGATTACTGACAAAGTTTCTCTTGAGCTCTCCTTAATTTGTTATGATCTATCACTAGGATAAACGTCATCAGGTGTTATTAAACCACCGTCAAATCCAGGCAGCTTTTGTTATCTCTACAGGGTTTTCTCTAAGACCGGTGTGGTGTCGCAGTTGGCCCATAATGATCGAGATATCTTTCTTATTTCGAACTTATGGCTGGGGTGTTTGGAATCAATATTGTCTGCGTTAGGGGACAAAGTCATCGCAGCTGCATGGTCAGCCTTCATATAGTATATATATACTATATATTATTATATTATATATATAATATATATATATATATATATATATATAGTACTATATATACCTATACCTACTGACGAAGGCAATGGAAACAAAGGCTAAGGACTGCACAGAGGAGAATAGAGAGATCAATGATGGGAATTAACCCTGATAGACCGAAAGGAGGAGTGCAAGTTGGGTGTTTGTGCCAAAATTGTTTGCATCCTATACTTTACTTTTGACACTTTTAGTCTTCCTCTTGGCCATGTAGGCAATGTTTGGGCGACAGAATAATTCTTCCTCTTGATATTTTCACCCAAACTCATCTGTAATTTGACAAAGCTCTATGGACCCAATCTGTTTGCTTCAGCATGTTTCGGAACCAAGGTTTCAAAATCCATTCCCAACCTCCAAATAACATTGTTACTTTTAAAAGGGGGTTTCTACGGTCTTAAGCGGGGCCCATACACGTTTCAATTTATATTGCGCAATTTCATTGTCAATACTCTGAATTGACAATTAAATTGACCGTGTTTGTATGAGCGATATATCGCCCATACATTCAATTATAATTTCATTTTATTTCATTTCATTTTCAGTTAGGTTTCCTTTCACTTTTCTTTCTTTTCTTTTCTTTTCCATTCGTTCCGTTCCATTCTATTCTGTCCTGTTTCATTTCATTTTGTTCCGTTTTGTGTTCAGATATTCCTTTTTTTCGGGTTCTGGTGTGAAACACTGTATTACGTCGGCCCATTTTTGTTCTTCTGAGCCCTCTGGCTTAAGGCCTTCGAACAGATCTGTACGGATTCCGGCCTAGACTGGGATCGTGAGGTGTCGGGTCGGACAATCCAAAATTAGTACATACACGATTCCTTTCGGGTCGGATTACGACAAGATCTGTCCGGTTGGCCTCCAAGTCCAGATCGTACCGTGGTTTGGGGTCTTCCTAGAGACTCCACTTCATATATTCATATGAACCTGACTCCTTCCACACTCCATATTTATATATTAGATATTTATTATATATATATATTTTATAATATATTATATATATATATATATATTGATATGCGAATAAGAACACGGGTAGGTTCGTGTGTTCACTTATGCAAAGTCATTGTCAATTATCATTTTTTTACAATTCCTTGCAAAATGTGTAATCAATTTTACATAGTTCAAACTGCCAAACCCTTAAACATTAGAATTGAACAACTAAGGAAAAATGTTAGGGATGGCAATCATTATTGTGGTCTATTCAAGCATTATTAGATTAAATAATCATCCAGTTGATTGGGGTAATGCCCAGGCAATCTATTATACCAACAACAATTATAGCAAGAAATTTAATAGAGTGCAGTTTGATTCATACCACTAGTAATCAAAATACCAACCTACATAAAGGCTTGTACAAACTTGATAATTTCCTTTTGTCAAGAAATTAGTAAGATAATATCAGGTGTAAAATGTCAATCCAACGAATTGACTTAATGTCGCCTTATACAAGTAGTAGAAACAGTGACCCTTGGCGACTGGGACCTGATGTCGCGCGACCATCGTAAAGATAATTGACAATGACCTTCCGCTCTCCTTGGCGACTGTGACCCTGATGTCGCCCGACCATCGTAAGATAAATGACAATGACCTTCCGCTCTCCAGGGGGTAATTGGTCGCTACGCTTATTCAAAACTGTCCTTTGTCCCTTGTTTCATGTATATATTGTCTATGTATTCCTATTCACTATGTTCTTGTTGCCCTGAAGATGTAATATACGAAAGCGCTCCTGCTTCGCTTAGTTTCTTTTTCCAAGTGGTTCTACTTTGGCATATATATTATATATATATATATATATTATATGTATATATTATCATAAACATTATATATACATATATATACACATATATTTATATATATATATTATATTATTTATATAGATACTATACATATATATAATTATATATATAATATATACACATTATATAAATTAATATAAATATATATATTTATATAATATATATATATATTTATATATAATATATATATATACATATACATATATACATATATTATATTTATACAAGCACCCGAACCTGGCTTCGCCAGGTGTGCTTGGCCTACGGCGTGAGCTCGCTTCGCTTCGCTGTGTGTGTGTGTGTTGTGTGTTGTGTGTGTGTGTGTGTGTGTGTGTGGTTGTGGTGTGTGTGTGTGTGCGTGTGTGTGCGTGTGTGTGTGTGTGTATGGGTGTGTGTGTGTGGGTGTATGTGTGTGTGTGTGTGTGCGGGTGTGTGTCGTTCGTGTGTGTGTGTGTGCTTCGCCAGGTGTGCTTGGCCTTTACTGGGCGTAGCTCGCTTCGCTTCATCTTGGCAATATTTCGGTAATGATTCTCTTATGCAATATTTCGTAAAGGATTCTCTTGGTAATATTTTATCAAAATTCTCTTGTTTACTTTTGGTAAAGATTCTCTTGGCTATTTTTCGTTAAATATTTTCTCATTTAATATGTCATAAAGATTCATTTTGTCAGAATTCCGTAAAGATTATCTTTTTCTTGTTAGCACCACCTTTCTTTTTCCATTGGTAATATTATTAACGTATTAGAGAAATATTTTCTTTATGTTAGAGTGGAAGTGGAGATTCTGCTTGGCAATATTTCGTAATGATTCTCTTTGCAATATTTTCGTAAAGATTCTCTTGGGAATATTTCGTAAAGATCCTCTTGTTAACATTTGGTAAAGATTCTTTTGGCAATATTTCGTAAATATTTTCTCTATTAATATTTCGTAAAGATTCTTTTGTCAGAATTCCGTAATTCCGTTTTTATGTATAAAGATTCTCTTGGCAATATTTCGTAAAGATTCTCTTAGCGTTATTTCCGTAAAAGATTCTCTTGGTAATATTTCGTAAAGATTCTCTGAGTCTGCGTGAGATGTGTCCCCGGGAGTTTGTATTTCCGGTGATGACTCATTTCCGGAGTAGGAGGTTGGAGGTTTTAATCTTCTTCACAACAGTAACACACTGCCAGAAATCCCGATTTCTTCGTTCCTTCTCCGCTGGTGCCTCACCCATGGACTGCGGCGCTGCGCGGACTTAGGCGCGGAGGTGCGCTGCGCGCCTTGGGCTACGCCCCTTTTTTGGAAAATAAAGTTCTTCTTCGAGTTCTTCTTCGAGTTCTTCTTCGAGTTCTTCGAGTTCTTCTTCGAGTCTCTTCGAGAGTTCTTCTTCGAGTTCTTTTTCGAGTTCTTCGAGTTCTTCTTCGTGTTCTTCGAATTCTTCTTCGAGTTCTTCGAGTTCTTCTTCGAGTTCTTCTATCGAAGTTCTTCCTCGAGTTCTTCTTCGAGTTCTTTCGAGTTCTTCTTCTTCGAGTTTCTCCTTTCGTCTTCGAGTTCTTCTTCGAGTTCTTCTTTCGAGTTCTTCTCTTTCGAGTTCTTCGAG
The DNA here is from genome assembly GCF_046742065.1 of Oratosquilla oratoria. Classification (NCBI taxonomy): domain Eukaryota; kingdom Metazoa; phylum Arthropoda; class Malacostraca; order Stomatopoda; family Squillidae; genus Oratosquilla; species Oratosquilla oratoria. The sequence goes on from NW_027467525.1 coordinate 251,656, forward strand.
TTCTTCTTTTTCGTATTCTTCGGAGTTCTTCTTTTTCGAGTTCTTCGAGTTCTTCTTTTTCGAGTTCTTCGAGTTCTTCGAGTTCTTCTTCTTCGAGTTTTTCGATTTCTTCTTCGAGTTCTACTTCTTCTTCTTCGAGTTCTTCTTCTTCTTCTTCTTCTTCTTCTTCTTCTTCTTCTTCTTCTTCTTCTTCTTCTTCTTCTTCTTCGAGTTCTTCCTCTTCTTCTTCTTCGATTTCTTCGAGTTCTTCTTCTTCTTCGAGTTCTTCTTCTTCACCGTAGTTGGCGGTGTAACCGATTTACCACCAAACGCGAAGGTGTGACCGAATTACCACAGGACGGCGTAAGCAACAATTAGTTTTTTTTTTTTATATTAGATACACCCATGTTGTGGTGTATAGTATATCCGTATAAATCGTTTTCTTTCCAGACCGGCCTCGCGCCAGATCACTGTTAAAACACTCACCACGGTCCATGCCCCCCTGTTACCTTTTGTTCGGGTCAAGCAATTTCGTTCAAAAATTTTTAGTTTTGACCATTTCCATTTTTATAATATATATATATACCTATACATACATATAAAAAAACATATATATATATATATATATAACTATATCATACATATAACATTACATATACACACACACATATATATAATAATATATATATATACATATTAGTATACATATATAATTTTTTTTTATATACATATATATATAATATATATATAATATATTTATAAATATTATATATAATTATATATATATAATATACATATATATATATATATATATATATATATATATTATACATATATATTCATTACTTATTAATATCCTTATTTATGTTATATATATTCTCAATTGGCCTTATTCAATTGATTGACTAATTAATCTATCTTCTTTATTTATCCATGTATTTATTCATACCATTCATATATTTTATTTTCTTGTTTATTATTTATCAATTTAAATTTTTCATTATCCCTTTCTATCCTAATACTTACTTATTATTTATCTGTTCTTATCTGTATTACCCAATTATTTACTTTATCAATTTCTCATCTATTCATTGTTTATCTTATCTACTTCTTTACTTGTTCATTC
>NW_027467526.1:22500-25000 GCF_046742065.1 Oratosquilla oratoria
CGTCGCCATCAACCTGACTAGTATGTCAATAATGACTTAGAAGTAAAGTACCAGATCAGTAGCACAATTAAAGACATACGAGGATGAGAATAATCATCGGAAAAACGCCGGACAATGATAATGTTTATTGAACTCCGTGCTCGGGATGTGAAAAATCATACATTGGGGAAACATCACGCGATCTAAAAATCCGAATACAAGAATATCGTTACGATGTCCTCCATGTATATATATATATACATATATATATTTGTATATATGTATATGTATATATATACATATATGTATATATATATACATATATATATATATATATATACATATATATATATATGTGTGTGTGTGTATATATATATAAATATGTATATATATATATGTATATATATAACACATATATGTATATATATACATATGTATATGTATATATACATATATATATCATATATATAAGGACTACAAAGGCGGAGCATGCCGACAGGAGACCTTTTGGTCCATATCTAGGTTGGATGCGAAAAAATCATAATAATAATAAAAAATAATAATAATAAATAAATAAACAAATTAATAATGTAAATAACAAATAAGATACATAAATAAATGCATTGGTATATATATATATATATATATATATATATATATAAATAAGTATATATATATATATATATATATATATACATATATGTACATATATATACATACATATGTATATATATATATATACATATATATGTATATATATATATGTATATATATACATATATATATATATATGTATATGTACATACATATATGTCATAAGGGGGGTTCAAATCAAGGCTATATACTCAGTAATTTGAGAAGGCGAGAGCAAAACAGATTAACAACACCGTGATGGCTTTAACACTGTCTACTAAATATATAAAAATATATTTATCACCTGATCGGGTCGAAACAATACCTAAAGAGGTAAGAATACCAAACCTTCTTCGACTCTGTAGGAGGGAGGCCGGAGTGTCCTCCCAATAGCACGTCGCTGTGATCTGCTCGGTCGAGCGCTGAGTCCTCCTACAGTTCGTCGCTATGATCTGCTCGGGTCGAGCAGCTATGTCCTCCTCCTGGAGTAGACGGGCTCTCAGCCCCTCCTAGTCCGCCCAGGACGGAGGCCCGTCTTAGAGTATCTTCAAGTTCCTTCGTGCCCTTACTCTGTAGATCTGGGAGTGGGCGAGGAGTAGTCCGCCTCCGACAGCGAGCCGTCGAATAGTATCCTCAAGTTCCACCATGCCCTCCTTCTGTAGATCTGGGATGGGGAGGAGGAGGTCAGGAGGGTCGAACTGCGTATGCGCGAGCAGTAGTGACCGCGAATAGTTCGGTCTAGTTGGCGGCCCTGGGAAGGGATGACCTCTTGCTATGGTCAACCTTTGACCTGGGTCAGGTTGGCCATGCTGGACCGGCTCCTCGCTTCTATCCTAGTCGATCCACGTGGTCAGCGTATGGACGAAATATCCACGCTTACACTCCTCCAACGACGCGAACTTGCGACCGCGTCGCGAGTTGAAGAAGTGTGTCCTATTTAGCCCTTGCTACCTTGAACTTGCATGTGAGCGAAAAAACCTCCTTGAGGGAAAAACTCCTTTGCAAGATCGAGTTGCTGTGGCTTTCTCTGGCCAATGCAGCATGACATACCTGTCGAATGTAATGCCTCTTCATGTGTGTGTAAATGTGGTGTTCTGTATTGTACACGAAAAAATGCAGTCTTCTTCCTCCGGATCTGGGGACAAAAAGATACAGGCAGTTATTTGTTCAACTAATATTCTCCAAGTCTGGACAATAGGTCTGCCCCCACATTCTCGTTTCCCTTAATATGTCTCACTTTATAGTCAAATTATTGCAAGTATAGTCCCCACCTGGTGAGCCTGGCGTTGGCTGTCTTGGACGGTTTTAAATGCTCCAACGGCATATGACCGTCTCCAAGACGAACTTACCTCCGTATAGGTAGAGCTGGAATTTCTTTATTAAATCTACCACAGCCAACTACTCACGTTCGATGGTGCTGTAGTTCCTCTCTGCTGCCCACAACTTCCTGCTGTGATAAGCTACCGGGTACATCCATCCGTCCTGCTCCTGGAGTAGAACTGCTCCGACGGCGTCCTAGGATACGTCGGTCCGTAGCGTGAAGGGTTTGTTGGGATCAGGGAGCTACAAAATAGGCCTACTACACAAGTAGGCTTTCAGTTGTTGAAATGCCCTTTCCTCTGCTTCTCCCCAACTTACTCTGTTCAGTGCACTCTTCTTTAGAAGGTTATGCAGCGGCAGTGCTACTGCGGCGAATTCAGGGATGAACTGCCAATAGTAGCCCACAAGATTAACAAAGGCTCTCACTTGTTTCTTCGTCGTAGGGGTCGGGGCCTCCCTAATCTTTTTCGCCTTGTCCTCTTGGCAACCACGCTTACCATTTCCCACTGTGTGGCCCAGATACTGGATCACGGTCTGGCCGAGCTCCGTTTTGAAGGGTTTGACAATC
>NW_027467526.1:30000-40000 GCF_046742065.1 Oratosquilla oratoria
AATTACTGAGCAAAGGTATTTTTTTTTTCAAATTGAAAATGTCAATTAGTACGATACAATGAATGTACATTATGGTTTCTCATGGTAAATATACAGTACCATTGCATTAGTCCAAATCCTGTTCTCAACACTTAATTATCATATACCTGTCAATTTATTATTATTCACTATTTACCTGTTTGTTTATTATTTAACTTCACCTATTTATTTATTTACTTATTTTATTTCTACTATTTATGTTATTGGGATTTTATTTATTTGTTTATTTATTAATTTATTTATCATTATATATATACATATATATATATATATATATATATATATATATATATATATATATATATATATATATATGTGTGTGTGTGTGTGTTTGTTAAAGACAGATTAAACATTTATAAATCTCTGCCGAGGATTCGAACCCTGACCTGTACGTAAATAATCACGAGGTCAAGACGCTGGCGACTGAGCCACGTGCGATGATTCAAAAGGACTGTACAAGTCCCCGACTACGCTTCACGTAACATCAGAAGATCTAGTCTCATTTTCATCAAAACCCAGTATTAGGCTAGCCCTTCGACAAGTTGTGTATGTTAAAGACAGATTGAACATTTTCAGAAGTCCTGATTTGCCAAAACTTCCTTTTTATCTCGTCCCCTTTCCCCGCCCCTATGCTCCTCATGCTAGTTCATATCTCTTGTATTTTCATAATAAAGTGACCAAATGCTTAATCACTTGAAAGGAATTGAAAATCTTTCGTATCAGATGGAGTTAGATTTTCCGTTCTGGCTACCGCCAGGTTATTCTATGCATCGCTGTGGCAACCCCATGGTGTAAGGGTTTGATTTTGCCGCCGTCATCAGTATGCGTAATTTTGTCATAATTTGAAATGCTGAAGTCGTCACCTGTGGCTTGGGTGTTCGAACAGTCAGGAAAAGGGCACAAGAAGAGTCATATCTATCTTGTCATTCACTTGGGTAGGGGGTTTCTTCTCGTTTGTCATTATTGTTGTCGCTACTGCCGCCTTATTCTGAAATCTGAAAAAAAAACTAGCCAACAATAACCCTAGCTGATTCCTCGACGTTTACTTCAGGTGAATAAAACTGTTTGGATGCAGCCGAGAACATATGTAAGACCAATCACTGCTATCTATAGGATAATCGACATGAATTTCGATGGTATTCTTGATAATAAATTACCTTTATATAGCCGTTCTCCCATTTGTTATCTTCCTCGTCGTCGCTGTCGCCGTTTTCTTCTTCGTCGCCGTCACTCTTCATTTTTATTCTCAAACTCGTTCACGACTTCTACGTTGTAGTCCTCGTCCTCATCCTTGTCTTAACTTTCATTATCTACGTTTTATCCGTGGCTGTCATAGACGTCGTTGTCGTCTTATTTGTTACGTCATTGGAAAAATTTACGTGATTCGTTGACGTCACAGATGTCTGATTTATCTGGTGTTACCTATAACATCACATAGTTATTCTGTGACGTCAGAAAAAACATCAGAGAAAGGGCTATACAGGGGCAATAGAAAACTCGACAAACGACCTATAGTACGGGCAATACTCTCCACTTTGTATTATCTGTGTTTGCTATGCCCCCCTCTCTCTCTCTCTCTCTCTCTCTCTCTCTCTCTCTCTCTCTCTCTCTCTCTCTCTCTCTCTCTCTCTCTCTCTCTCTCTCTCTCTCTCTCTCTCTCTCTCTCTCTCTCTCTCTCTCTCTCTCTCTCTCTCTCTCTCTCTCTCTCTCTCTCTCTCTCTCTCCTCCCTCTCCATCTCCTTTCACCCCTCTCTCTCTCTCTCTCTATTTTCTCTTTCTGTGTGTATTTGCATATATATATATACATATATATATATATATATATATATATGTATGTATGTATGTATCGTGCCATACTCTATCAAACGCCTTCTTGAAGTCAATAAAGACGTGATAGATGTCCTGCTGATGTTGGCTGTACTTCTCACACAGAACTCTAAGGTTGAAGATCTGTTCTGTGGTGCTCCGTCCACTGCGAAATCCAGCCTGCTCTTCAGCGATGACTTCTTCTGCCTGAGGTTTCAGTCTGTTCAAAATGAGCCACGACGCACTGTGGACCACAATGAAGAAATACAACATGGGCCAGAAGCTAATCAACACCACCAAGCAACTATACACAAAGGCCAGCAGTGCAGTACTTGTAAAAGGCACCATGGGAGACTGATTCCATACGTCGGTAGGGGTCCGTCAGGGATGTCTGCTATCACTAACCTTGTTCAACATCTTCCTTGAACGCATAATGACTGAAGCCCTAGAAGATCATCATGGCACAATCAGCATTGGAGTCGGACCATCACAAACTTGCGGTTCGCCGACGACATCGATGGGTTGGCTGGAGACGAAAAGGAACTCGCCACTTTGGTGAACCGCCTGGACAGAACATCATCCAGATTTGGAATGGAGATCAGTGCCGAGAAGACAAAGTTGATGATAAACAGCGCAACACCAATCGAAAGAATGATCACAGTCAACGGACAAGAACTCGAGACTGTGACTCAGTTCAAGTACCTTGGAGCCATACACAACGAAGAAGGATCAAAGACTGAAGTTCTAGCAAGAGCAGCACAGACGGCAACAACACTTGCAAAGCTGAAACCCATATGGAGAGATAAGAACATCTGTCTCCAGTCAAAGCTGAAGCTACTCTATGCATTAGTCCTGTCCATCTTTCTGTACGCATGTGAGACATGGACGCTGACAGCAGAACTGCAGAGAAAGATCCAGGCAATGGAAATGAGGTGTTTCAGAAGACTCCTTGGCATCTCATACACAGATCACATCATAAACGAAGAAGTGCGCAAGACGATCTCACAGCATGTGAAGCACTATGAAGACCTCCTGACCACAGTGAAGAAGAGAAAGCTGAAGTGGTATGGACATGTGACACGGTCCAGCGGACTATCAAAAACCATCCTCCAAGGGACAGCTCAGGGGAAGAGGAGACGAGGCAGGCAGAGGAAGAAGTGGGTAGACAATATCACAGAATGGACAGGGAAGAACTTTGCAGAGACCCAGGCCCTTGCCCACGACCGTGAAAGATGGAGGTCACTGGTGAATTGTTCATCGATGCAGTGCCCCTACAACCCCGGGGGGTAAGGGATTCGTGATCGTGATCGTGATTGTGATGTATGTATATATACATGCATATATATATATATATATATATATATATATATATATATATATATATATATATATATATATATGTGTGTGTGTGTGTGTGTGTGTGTGTGTGTGTGTGTGTGTATGTAAATATACGTATGTATTTGTATATATATATATATATATTATATATACATACATACATATACCAAGGCTTTTTCTCCTTTACTAGGGGGGTAGCCAAAAAGGAAAACACTCCACACCCCTCCACCCTCCCTCCCATCTTAGCACCTCCTAGATGATGGGTCATCCCTGCACCCTGTCCACTGCCCTGGGTCAGAAGCAGTGTCGCAGGACACAGCACATCCACAGCAAGGCCGCTTCATTAAATCGGCGACCCCCCCCCTCTCCGTCCCCCCATATAAAGGAGAGGACGGGGAGAAATCCCTTCGGGCTGCGTCAAAATTTTGCTCACACATACTACCTCACCCCCCCATCCCCCCGTCCATTCCACCTCATGCATCACAACATCTTCCATATACAACCATTCTCCATTCACCCCTGTCTTCTGTCCTCTCCCGTCCTTCCTTAACAGACATTCCCCTCTTCCCCAAAGCCCCCTTCACCCCATCCATCCATCTCATCCTAGGACGTCCCCTCATGTTCACTCCCTCCACATCTGCCTTCCATACCTCCTTTACTAGTCTTTCTTCACTCATTCTTTCCATGTGTCCAAACCATCCTAATACTCTTTCATCAACCCTATCTCCCAACTCCCTTTCCACCCCTGTTCTCCTCCTCACCTCCTCATTTCTCATTCTATTCAGCCTAGTAACCCCCATCATACTTCTCAGAAACTTCATCTCAAACACATTCAAGCTCCTTCTCTTATGTTCCATGTATCTGCTCCATACAGTGCTGTTGGCACAATCACTCCTTCATACAGTCTTCTCTTAGCATCCATTCCTAAATTTCTATTCATCATTACACTTTTTAATACACCAAGGCATTTACTCGCTTCTCTCAATCTACATTCTACCTCTACCTTTACTTCACCTTTTCCTGCCACATTTGCACCCAAGTATCTAAAACTATCCACTTGCTCCAGTTGCTCTCCCGTAATGCTCACTTCCAGATTACTGCCACTTTCACCCCTTGTACATCTCATCACCTTACTTTTACCCACATTTATCTTCAGCTTTCTTCTATCACACACTCTCCCAAACTCTGTCACCAACTTCCTCAATCCCTCCTCCGATCCTGCCACAAGCGCAATGTCGTCCGCAAACAGCAGCTGGCTCACCTCCCACTTTTCTCCATTTTCTTTAACCATCTCCAATCCCTGACCCACTACCCTTGCATATACTTCTCGCACCACCCCATCCATGTATAAGTTGAACAGCCAGGGTGACATAACGCATCCTTGACGAAGTCCCACCTTTACCTCAAACCACTCAATCTCTCCATTTCTAATCCTGACACAAGCTCTACTACTCTTATAAAAGCTCTTGACAGCTCCGAGAAGCTTTCCTTCTATCCCGTATATCTGCATAACCTCCCACAGGGGTTGGACAAAATAATATAAACACTACGCAAAATAGTACATCTTGATGCATGTTGGCAACACTGCTTCAGGGTAAATAATGCGCCGCGTATGTGTTGCGCACTTTACGTAGCATGTCTCGTAGGTTATATTTCAGTGTATTACACGCTTTCGTCTGCGACGGTTACAACTAACGACCGGTGTAGTGTGTGATCTCTCAGACTTTGAAAGAGGACAAATTGTTAGCACCCGGTTAGTGGGAGCGTCGGTGACGAAAACAGCTGAACTGTTGAACGTTTCACGAGCGACAGTATCCACGTTAATGACAGCATACACAAGCAAGAGAAATTGAAGTTCTTAACAAAAAGATAAATAATGCAGAAACAGCAATATTATTTAATCTCGTCTGTCAACAAGAAAATATTCTTCCTGGATACACTAATATTAAACTTCATGACGAGAGAACCAGGAACTCGGAGCTAACCTACAAGTTCAGAAAAGAACTCGTAGAACGCCAATTGCAAGAGAAACAGCAGCTCTCTCTGCAATTGAAAGAACAATTAGATAAGGTCCTAGCCACTTGGAAAGAAGCAGATGTTCCCGTACACTTACGAGAACTCGTCGAAAATGAACTACATCGTCTACAACAACAACACCTTCAAGGCACAGAGGCTAGGAATGTGTCCAAACTCTCCCGATGTTATGGAGGCAACATAAAACTTCCAAAACCTACCCAAGGATTCTACAACCTTGTCACCAACTTACAACTCACCAAAGATCAAGAAGAATTACTCAACATGGGACTCAACTGCCACTACACTACCAAACCAGGAAAACACCGGAAAAGACTGGAAATTGAAGTACTCCTAGATGATATTCAAAAATTGGAAAACAAAAGAAAGTTACCGTTTCCACGGACCTCCAAGCAACACTCATTGCAGAAGCATCCAAAACCAGAGGCAATTTCCAAAGCAATTTAGTACATAAAAGACACATTCAAGCAGCCAAACAACTCCGTGAAAACGAGGACATTGCCATCAGAAGAGCCGACAAGACCGCAGCCTTTACCATAATCTCCAAACAAGAATACCTCACTAAAATGGACAACATTCTAACTGACACCTCCAAGTTCACAAAAATCACTCGTAATCCCACGGAACAGATCAAAAAGAAAATCAACAATGTAATAGATACCATCAACGCCTCATCGTCTAGCCCACACTTTAACAAATTAACAGGGGACTACTCCCCTGGCCACGCTTTTGGAAACGTAAAAACACACAAGCCCAACAACCCCATTCGTCCTATCATCTTCCAAATTCCCACAGCGACTTATTCAGTAGCCAAAAGACTGAACGAAATTCTCACCCCATACGTACCCACGGATTACGCTCTGACATCAGCCCAAGAATTCCTAGAAATCCTAGCAAATGCCCCTCCCGCAGAAAATCACATTATAGCATCGCTGGACGTGGAAAGTTTATTCACAAACATCGACGTCGACAGAACAATACATTTCATCCTAGATAGAGTCTATCGATGCGACAACACACCGACACTGAACATTCCAGAAGCTTCCTTACGCACGCGGTAATATGTACAAACAAATAGATGGAGTCGCCATGGGAAGCCCCTTAGGAGTCCTTTTCACAATTTTTTTCATGGGAACCATAGAGAAGCTCACACTCGCCACCAACCGACCATCCATTTATTGCCGCTATATAGATGACATTTTCGTTAGAGTCAAAGATATTCAAGAACTCCAAAGACTCAGAGAACAACTTATAGAAGCTTCCGGCCTTAATTTTACGTTCGAAGAATCGAACAAAGGACGTTTGCCCTTCCTCGATGTCTTAGTAACCAGTCATAACAACAAGTACACCACATCAGTATACGTAAAACCTAGCAACAAAAACCTCTGTCTTAATGGTAAAAGTGAATGCCCTCAATGATATTTAAACTCCACTATCAACGCATACATACGACGCGCCATATCACACTGCTCTACATGGAAAGATACACACACTGAACTGGAAAGACTTACCCAAGTCCTTATTAACAATGGGTACATTAACAAGTTAATTAACGAAGCAACAAAACGGGCCATCAACAACTGGTATTCTAACAAACCTACCACACAAAAACAAGAAAACATAAATATATATTACAGAAATTACATGTCATCAGAATATAAGACAGATGAAAAAGTCATCAAGGACATAATTACAAAACACGTCAAGCCCACTGACCCAGAAGACAAAATATCACTGACCATATACTACAAGACCCGAAAGACGTCACGACTTTTACTGAGAAACCGCCCTCCCAAATCGACATCGTCTTTACAAGATAATCACGTCATTTACCAACATAACTGTACCATTGAGAACTGTGGGTCTCAAACATACATTGGAATGACGAGGACTAAACTTACAAGACGTTTGACCTGCCACCTACAACATGGGTCCATAAAGAATCACTATAACACCAAACATAATACTTCCCTCACCCGTCAAAACTTAGAAGAAGGAACAGTAATAATAGACAGAGAAAGAGACTCCCGCAGATTAGCATTTATTGAAGCAATTTATATAGCAGAATTAAAACCAACCATGAACATACATAGTATAGACCTCCAGATTCTCCCATCCCACAAGCGGACCTGACCTGACCTCTCCCAGTGATTCCTGATGACTACGCAGCAGCCAATCAGGATGATCGCTTCACACGACACCACACAAACAATCAGAAATAAAATAGTATATAAATATCACACACACACACACCCAAACAATTAGCCTGAAGATGGTCTACAGAGAAAACCGAAACGTTGCAACCTCATACGGACAGCTACTCAGCAAACTATCAGTCCAACACCGTAAATTAGCAAGAGAAATTGAAGTTCTTAACAAAAAGATAAATAATGCAGAAACAGCAATATTATCTAATCTCGTCTGTCAACAAGAAAATATTCTTCCTGGATACACTAATATATATATGTATGTACATATATATATATATATATATATATATATATATATATATATATATATATATATATATATATATATATATATATATACAGTATATATATATGTATATATATATATATCAATATATATACAGTATATATATATATATATATATATATATATATATATATATACATACAGTATATGTATATGTTTGTGTGTGTGTGTGTGTGAGAGTGTGTGAGTGTGTGTGTGTGTGTGTGTGTGTGTGTGTGTGTGTGTGTGTGTGTGTGTGTGTGTGTGTGTGTGTGTGTGTGTGTGTGTGTGTGTGTGTGTGTGTGTGTGTGTGTGTGTGTGTGTGTGTGTGTGTGTGTGTGTGTGTGTGTGCGTGAGTGTGTGTGTGTGTGTGTGTGTGTGTGTATGTGTGTGTGTGAGTGTGTGTGAGTGTGTGTGAGTGTGTGTGTGTGTGTGTGAGTGTGTGTGTGTGTGTGTGTGTGTGTGTGTGTGTGTGTGTGTGTGTGTGTGTGTGTGTGTGTGTGTGTGTGTGTGTGTGTGTGTGTGTGTGTGTGTGTGTGTGAGTGTGTGTGTGTGTGTGTGTGTTTCTGTTATATCTACGCATCATTTGCTACTGATGCCTTTAAGGTAGCTATTCTTTTTCCTTATCTTTCTATTAACTTCCCCTGTTATCACTTCACTTCTCTTCCCTATCTTCTTCAATTTTTTCTTCCTATTTTTTCTTTCGCCTTACCTGCTTATAATATTATGATGGCAACAATGAAAATAGTAATAGTAAGAGCGATAATGGCAAAAGTACTTTAGCGTTACAGGGGGTTGCACAAACAAGTTATCACTCTCGATTTTTTTTTTCTCGGGGAGATTCACAGCAGAAATTGTTTCAACCAAAATCAGACAACTTGAATAACTTCAGAGACAGATTCTCTGTCCTGAAAAGAGTCTTGGATGATCGAGACCCTCTTTTGATCATAGTCCCCTGCTAAGCTGCACAGATTTGTCTCTCCTCTAAGAGAATCAGGCTTGTTGAAGGCATTCAGGTGGGCCTCGTAATTAGTTTCTGTATCTCGTCTCATTTTTGAGTATATATTTTTTTCTTATACAGTCTTCTTCCTCTTCTTCTCCCCTTTCCCCCATTTGTTCCTCACTCTCTTGTTCCTCCTCTTCCTGGTCCTTTTCCTCCTTTTCCTCTCCCTTCCTTTTCTTTCCTTTCCTGATTGTCCACCTTCTGTTCTTTCCTTACCTTTCCTCTTCTTGTTCTTCCTACAAATATATTTTCTCTTCATTGTAGGAAGAGAAGGGGAAAAACTGGATTAACATAATGAAGTTTCTCCATTGCTCTTTCTCCTATCACTCCTAATGTTTTTGTTCTTCCTTCTGCTCGTCCTATTGTTTCTACTCCTCATGTTTATCCCTTTGCTCTTTCTATTACACTTTCTCCTCCTTTCCCCCTTCCTCCTCCTGTTCCTCTTCTAGCTCCTACTCCTGCCTCTCCTCTTTATCCTGCTTTTCTCCTCCTGCTCCTCCTCCTGCCCATCTTCCTGATACTTCGTCTGCTTTTCATAATTCTAATTCCTCCTTATGCTTCTGCTCCTCTTTTTTGTCCTCCTCCACCTCCTATTCCTACCCCTGTTCCTCTTCTTTCTGATCCTTCTGCTCTCCTTATTTCCCTTGTACTTCTACTCCTCCTATTCTTGTTCCTCTAGTTCCTGCTCTTCTGCTCCTACCCTTCGTCTTCCATCCCCTACTGCACCTCATCCTTCTTATCTTCCTATCTTCTCCGCATGGATAATTGAGTGTATAATATTAATACAGTCAACATTCTAATGACTTCATTTATATATATATATATATATATATATATATATATGTATATATGTATATATGTCTATATATGTATATATATATATATATGTATATATATATATATATATATATATATATTGATATATATTAAGTCTACATTTTATACTTTTATGATTGGAGACCAACTTTAGCTGAAAAAAATTAATGATAATCACGTTTAACGTAAAAATTATTTCCATTCTTAACCGAAAATGCCTCCTCTGTCACATCAAGGAATCTAATTCTTCGATGGATAGAAACACTGCTTCGTGTATGCGAAATACTAAAGTCTCCTCTTCTTCCTCTGTCTCATCTATCTCCTCCGTCTCTTCTTATCACACTCCTCTTCACTCTCTTCCTCCTCCTCCATCTTCTCAAACTCCTCTTCACAGTCTTCCTTGACCTCTCCTCCTCCTCCTTTTCCTCCTCCTACTCCTCACCCACTTCCTCTATCTCCTCCTCCTCCTCCCCCACTTTCATTTTCCTT
>NW_027467526.1:50000-55000 GCF_046742065.1 Oratosquilla oratoria
TGTATTGATGTGTGGTAGGTTCTACAACATCGGAGCGTCCCTGTGACGCCATAGACTTACTCATTTCACTAGTGACGTCACATCAATGACGTCATCTCATATTTTGCGGATATGACACTTCATCACTCTTGCCACCACCTATGACATAGCTAATAGCTTTCTCCATTTGTGAGGTCAAAACGACATTTTCTTTCATGACGCGATTCTTTATTCCCTGTTTGCTCAGTGACATAAACGATCTTATGTCTTTCAGTATTTCCTTAAATATGTATATATATATATATATATATATATATATATTTATGCACATATACATATTCCCTCTTTGCTCAGTGACGTCAACGTTTTTATGTCCTTCAGTATTTTCTTATGTATATATATATATATACATACATACATATATATATATATATATATATATATACATATATATACATATATATATATATATATATATGTACATATATATACATATATATATATATATATATACATATATATATATGTATATATATATACATATATGTATACATATATATATACATATATATATATATAATATGCTTATATATATACATATATATACATATATATATATATATATACATATATATATATGTATATATATATATATGTATACATATATATGTAATATATATATATGTATATATATATGTGTATGCACATATATATATATATATATATATATATATTTTTTTTTTTCTTGCAGGCAGACGAGGTTAAAAGCTATTGAAGATTCATTTTTGATTATCTTCTTGCGTATAGTCTCTATACGACGAATATTTGACTTATCATTTTCTGTAAGTCTGTTTAGGAGATCTCTTATATTGGCCGACGTTGCGGAACTCTCTTGTTCCATCTTCCAGGGCGATTTGTTGTGTCAAGTTTCTATTTCTATTTCTATTAAATTCGGGAGTGAAGCTTCCACGGGCTTTTAAAGTGAGCCCGTTTGGAGGGTGATTTGTACATATGAGTGTGTGTGGGCCCAACCACACACACTCATACATTCACAAGATGTGCACACGCATATAAAATGCGCATGCACATCTCAGTGAATGCACCCTTCAAAATGTAGCTGAATAGTGATATTAGTGAACATCTAACGTATATAATGTAAAGGAAGGGGGGGTGATTCAATGTATGAGTGTGTGTGGCTTTGGCCACACACACTCATACATACATTAGATGTGCATACGTATGCGATATACGTATGCACCTTGCTATGAATCACCCTTCCGGACAGAGAGACATAAATGTAAAAATTAGAGGTGGGGGGTGTGATTCAATGTATGAGTGTGTGTGGCCTTGGTCACACACACTCATACATACATTAGATGTGCATAGGCATGCAGTATACGTATGCACATCGCCATGAATTCACCCTCCCGGACATGAACATACATAGGAAAATTAAAAGGGGGGCTGACACTCCACCAGCCGACGCAGTTCAAACAGACTTAAGTGGCTGCATAGGCGGCGCACAAGACCCTCAGATGTTGTCGGAGGCCCTCTCCTCAGAAAAGCAGTTGCGGGGCAATGCTTGAGGTAGTGGTCAAGGGTGGCTTCGGGGTGGCGGCAATGATGGCATCTGCTCTCTTCGGTCGTGGCGTTGGTCTTGATTTGCCAGAAACAACGGTCCTCCAGCCGCAGACGGAAAAGCAGAGTTTCCACTTTTCTAGGTGTGGAGCGAGGAAGTACAAGGGGCTCGTAGTCTGTGACTGCCCTGTACCACCTCGCCCTCTCTGACACCTCTGCCTCCAGTCTGTGCTCGAGGAACCGTTGTACCTGGTTAAGAGCCCTGGTGCGTAGGCGCAACTGATTTCTGCTGAGAGGGACGACAACATCGACTTCAGGTCTTTTGCGCGCCGCTTCTGCTGCGGCGTCGGCTAACTCATTACCTGGGACACCTACGTGGCTTGGCACCCAGTTGAGCGTAACACTCCTGCCTTGCTGATGCAGCTTCAGCAGGAGTGCTAGGATGGAGGTCAGTAGGCGTACATTGTCGCTGGGCTGTATCGATTCTAAGCTGCCTAGCAAAGACTGTGAGTCCGTGTGGATCACCACAGGACCAGCTCGAGATATTAGAGCATGCTCTAACGCTCCTTGGACCGCTATGGCCTCAGCTTGGAGAGTGGATGCATGATCAGATACTCTCCTGCCGTAGGTCAAACCATCCGTCACAAAAGCAGCCCCCGCACTGCGAGGCCTGTTGGGGTCTACGGAGCCATCCGTGTAATAGACCGCCGTTCCAGGTCTCGACAGTGCGCGGACGCCTTGTAGGGCCTGCGCTCGTACTCTTTCCTGGTCACATAACTTCTTCTTACTGGGAAGCTTTGTGACAACGAAAGTTGCAGGTATCGACAGCCATGGTGGTGGGGGCTTGAACTCTGGATGTGGAGAGTCCCTACCTTTCTCAAGGAGAGTGCTGGTGAGCTTGAAGGAGTCCAGGATCCCTGCCGCCTGTGCCAGCCAGGTATCGGAGTGGATAAAAGTACCCAACCGTCCCAGAGCTGTCACAAGGCTCTGACTCAGCTCAGTTATCCTGGGGCTCTGGACCAACTTGGCAAGAAAGTCGACCTCCAGCCTTCTGACCCGTGATGTTAATGAGGGCAGCGAAGCCTCCATTCGGAGGTTAACGATCTTAGTCCAAGGTTGAGCTCCTAGGATAATCCTTGCTGCGGCATTTTGGCAAGGCTCCAGGTCTTCAAGCTTGGCAGTCGCCACATTTATGAGAGCTGGGGCAGCGTAGTCCACCAGACTGCGGACTGCGTGCACATAGAATGTGCGAAGGACCCGATGCGTGGCACCGAGTGCCTTCCCCGTCATTGCTCTCATAACTGTGGTTCTTGCCTTCAGTCTCTCCTTGAGATAGGTAAGTTCCCTCTGAAAGGTGAGCCTCTCATCAATCCAGACCCCCAGGTACTGATACTGGTGAACCCAGTCCAGCCTAAGGTCCTGGATGGTGAGGTGCTTCCCCTCTGTCCTGAGTCTCAGTGCCATAGCTTTCGACTTTGTAGGGGAGATCTTTAACCCCAACCTGCTACATTCCGTTGCCACAGTGCTTAAACAGCGCTGAGCCCTGTTGAAGCACTGCCGTTTCCCAGTAATTAAGAGCGCAATGTCATCTGCATAGCAGATGACCTTGCACCCCTGTGGTAGAGGTAGTTCCAGAATGTTGGAGACGAGCACATTGAACAGAGTGGGGCTGAGGACCCCCCCCCCCCCCCTGTGGAGTGCCATTCTCCAACACTCTGGCCTCTGATATGTGACCTTGAAAGCGTACTTTCGCAGACCGGTGACTGAGATAGTCAGCAATCCAAGAAAGCAGCTTGCCTTTTACGCCCTTGCGAGCAAGGGTGTCTAATATCACAAGTGGACTGGCCAGCTCAAACGCCTTTTCCAAATCCAAAAAGACCACAATGGACGGTGTTCCACTGACAGCATTGAGGAGTGTTGCTATACTGTTTGCTGTGCCAGTGCCTTTGCAGTAAGCATGGATATGCTCATGCAATGGGCCCAGTTTCCACAGCAGCCTGTTTAGCACCATCCTCTCCGCTGTCTTCCCCATGCAGCTTGTCAGGCTGATGGGGCGGTAAGCACTAGGTTCCTTTGGCTTTGGAATTGGCGTTATGATTGCCGTCTTCCAGGCTGTTGGTAGCTTGCCAGTCCTCCAAGACGCGTTTATCACCCTTAGAAGTGCCTCGTCACCCGCTGGCCCAAGGTGTGCCAGCATTGAATAGGTGACGAGGTCCTCTCCAGGTGCCGTGTCTGAGCTGGTCTTGTGCGTGACCCGTAGCTCCTGAAGCGTAAAGCTAGTATCAGTATCATCCGACCGACTCATCATGTCCTCAACACCATGGCGCCTCACTCCTTGGAGGTCCTGCAGTGTGTCTTGAACACACTGTGGGAGTGAGGTGCTGCTGGAGCGAGAGACGAACTCCTGCACCAGCCGCTTCGCCTCAGCATCAGGGACATGATGAGTGCGTCGTGGTTGAGTCCTGCCAGTAGCCTTACGGAGCTTAGACCACAGCTCTGCTAGGGAGGTGTGAGCAGTAAAGCCCTCACACCATTCAAGAAATTTAGCTCTTCTGGCATCTGCAGCTATGACGTGAGCGTCATGAACTGCAGCGCGCAAGTTAGCCAAATTGGTCTGAGTTCGGCGCCGTCGGAAAACACGCCTAAGCATGTTCACCCGATGGTTGGCCTCTCTCACCTCGGGGGTATAATACCAGCAGTTCTTATGTTCTCTGGGGGACTGGCGAGTCTTTGGGATGGCTCTGTTGGCAGCCACCTGAATGGCTGCAGAAAAGTCAGCTTCCAACGTTTCCACGTCCTGTGGTGGAACGTAGGACGCTGCCCATTCTTCAACAGACTTCTCAAACACTGGCCAGTTTGCCAAAGCTGTCTTCCACCTGGGAACAGGTAATACAGCTGGTATGGGTGGTGAATCCCGTATGTGCACAGAGACACCGAAGTGATCGCTAGTGACAATAGGATGCACCTCCCAGGTTACCCTAGGGAGGAGAGAGGCCGTCGCCAAGGTCAGATCAAGTCGTCCACCTCGCACGTGCGTCGGATTTCCATCATTCAACAACGCAATGTCAGGGCATTCGTCTAATACTGAACTTAAGTGGTGCCCAGCGACATTGGGCCCTTGGGACGACATCAAAATTTCATGGTGGGCGTTGAAGTCCCCTCCTATGATGAGGAGCCTGTCCGCAGCAAGAGTACACACTTCTCCAAGGTCCAGTTCTGCTCTCAGGCCCCTGTATATGTTGTAGATGGTGTACGTTTCGTGGGCCCGATGGAGTCGAACCGCAAGAACTTCTACACCATCCCCACATGATACAGGGTCCGTGATTTCACTGCAGGGGATGGATGATTTGACTAAGATCATGAACCCCCTAGCAGTGAGTGAACAAGGGAGGGAAAAGATGCGATATCCCGGAAATCGCACCTCGTCGCTCACCAATGTCTCT
>NW_027467526.1:67500-75000 GCF_046742065.1 Oratosquilla oratoria
GGAAAGCCGGCGTAGTCTACAGATTCAAATGCTCTGAAGAGACATGTGAGCCCCTCGACATGAGCTAAGTAGGCCACACGATGACCACCTTAAGAAGGCGACTGCTAGCACACCGAAACCATTTAGCAATTCACCAACATTACATCGACATTAATGACAAGATGCCGTGCTTGGAAGACCTCAACCGGGACATAGAAATAATCCACACAGAACGCTTAATCATTTCTGAAACGGTTAGTATTAATTTGCAGCAGCCTAATTTACACATCCAGAGGTCATCGGACCATGTCCTCCCTTCCAGTAGAAAAAACAGACTCGCACACAACGTGACATTTGCCCACTGGAAGTTACAAGCCGACAAGATGTGCCATTAGCTTCCCGTAGGTTCCGGCAAGAGGGTGCAAGTAGATATTTGCTCACCGGAAATGACAACCCGACAAGCCGTGACATAAACCCATCGTGGGACTAGGGCACCCCTTCTTGGCGGCGCCCACCCGCATATATTCCCACCAATCATATACCACCATTTCTTTTCTTTTTTCTCTCCGTTGTTTGTACGGCCCACGGGCCTTTATATTCCAATGTATTTCACATTTGTATTTAGATTTACCCTGAAGACGACCATGTGAAATGGTTGAAACAGCTGTTAGTATAAAATGGAGCACCATTCTGACGATTTTCGTACTTTCCCTCAGAGTTTGAACCATGAAGAGAAAAGGATACTTAGAAAGTTAGAAATTTTTTCTCTAAAAAGCATTCATGCCATATGTGCTTTAGCATTCAACAGTAATTGTTTACGAGAAAGACTTATATATATATATATATATATATATATATATATATATATATATATATATATATACATACACACACACACACACACATATATATATATATATATATGTGTGTGTGTGTGTGTGTGTGTGTGTGTGTGTGTATGATTACACACGCACGCACACACACACACTCATGTATATATATTTACATACATACATATATATATATATATATATATATATATATATATATATATAAAGAATCTGAAAAAATATTGCTAAAAAGAAAAAGGCTTATAAGAAATACAAGTGCTCGAATGCCCTTAATGACTATCAAAGTTATGTAACAATACAGAGAGATTTGAAAAAGACAACAAAGAAACGAAAACGACAATACGAAATGAATATCGCTGATAAATCCAAAGATAATCCCAAAGAATTGTATAGTTACATTAGAGATAACTATTATATAGAATTATCTCTTGACGGTCAAGTTGAATATTCAAATGAAGGAATGTGTGATATTTTAGCTCAGTATTCACCAATTCACCAACAACGAAACACTTCAAAGTGAACCCCAACCTGACACCTATGAAAAGTCTAGGGTGAACTTATTAAGGTAAAAAAAGAAAAGAAAAAAAAAAGAAAAAAAAGTAGAAAAAATCATCCAATAATCTTAAAAGAAATGAAAAATGAGATTGTTGTTCCATTACAAATTATTTTCAAGAAATCCATCATATCCGGAGATGTCCTAAGAGAACGGAAGCTAGCTAACGTTACTCTCATATTCAAAAAAGGTGAAAAAAAGAAACCAAATAACTACAGGCCTATAAGCTTGACTTCCATTGCAGGAACAATGATGGAAACTATCATCGTAGACGCTATCGAACATCATTTAGAAAGTAGCTGTTTGATAAATGATAACCAGCATGGATTCAGACGGAAACGTTCTTGCGTGAGTTACTCGAATTCTACAACACAGTCATCTCGAATTATGACAAAAGAAACAATATAGATTTAATATATCTAGACCAGTGTTTCTTAACCTGGGTTCGATCGAACCCCAGGGGTTCGGTGAGTCAGTTTCCGGGGTTCGGCGATTCGGCGCATTTCTGAAATTGTCTCTGAGAGGCAACAGCAAAAGTCACATTGATTTGCAATGAATATTCATTATGTTTTTGTTTTATGTGAAATTCATGTTATGTTGGTTTTGTTCTTTGAACACAGTGATTTCGTGTGCAAATGATCTATGGTACAGTTTGTGCACTAATACAGTATATAGCTCCTACGTTTTGAATTTGAAAAAAAAAAAATCCATCTACGAAGGGTTCGATGAATGCATGTATGAAACTTGCGGGGTTCAGTACCTCCAACAAGGTTAAGAACCACTGATCTAGACTTTGCAAAAGCTTTTGATACCGTCCCCCACGAAAGACTACCTACTAAATTAGCCTCACACGGAATAAGTAGTAGCCTATTAAGTTGGACTAGTAATTGGTTGAACGATCAAAGACAGAGTTGTTCTAAATGACAACATTTCTAGATGAAAAAATGTTACGAGTGGAGTTTCTCAGGGTTTCGTTCTTGGGCCACTTCTATTCATAGTATATGTAAATGATATACACTACGGACTGAAGTCTATTGTCTCTAAATTTGCTGATGATACAAAACTTTGCGGAATAGCAAATGATCACTTAAACCAATAAGACATTCAAGAAGATTTAGACAAACTACCGCAATGGTCTGAAAAGTGGCTAATTAAATTTAACACAATGGTCTGAAAAGTGGCTTTTTGAAATTGAACACAAGTATATGCAAAGTTATGAACATAGGTAAAAATAACAGTAAGTATGATTACAAATTATTTAGAAATTCGTTAACAAAAGAAGATAGCGAAAAGGATCTCAGCATAATTATCAGTAGCGATCTCAAATCGTCTAAGCAGTATATTTCAGCCTTTGAGAAAACAAATAAGATTCTAGGACTGATTACGCGATCTTTTGACTTAAAATATCCATCTCTCATTAATAATCTATATAAATCGTTAGTTCGTCCTCATTTGGAATATGCTGTTTCCGTATGGTCACGGAATCTCATTAAAGACATGGACAAATTGGAAAAAGTACAACGGCGAGCCACAAAACTGATTCCAAATATAACAAATAAATCATACGAAAATCGAATAAAACATAGGAATATGTTTTCCCTAAAAAAGCGTAGACTCAGAGGTGACTTGATACAGGTCATTAAGATTCTAAAGGAAATTGACAACATAAAAAGTGACAAAATTTCCAAACTGAATGAGAATCCGACAAAAATAATGGTCTCAAACCGTCAGGAAATAGATTCAATTTGGAAGTGGGTAGAAAGAAATTTGCCAACCGTGTAGTTAATGAATGGAATAAACTTCGTGCAGAAGCAGTACAGTGTAGTTCAGTTCGAAGCTTTAAGATTCGTTTCAATAAACACCTTAGTAAGATGCTGTACTGCCGGCAATTTATTTTATATTATCTATGTATTTATTTGTTATTACTTGAATGCTTATTTATTATTATTTCCTTGGTTACTATTTACTATTATTTCCCTGTCAATTAATTATAATTTACTATTTGCTTGTTTGTTTATTATTTAACTTTGCCTATTTATTTATTGACTTATTTTATTTATTATTATTTATATCATCATAATCTTTATCTATTTGTTTATTTACAATTATTATATTTTCTTTAAACCAACCTAGTTATGAACCAAAAGGTCCCCTGTCGGCATGCTTCTCCTTTATAATCCTTTGTATGTATATATATATATATATATATATATATATATATATATATATAATATTTATATGTATATATATGAATATATATGTATATGTATAAATATATATATATATATATATATATATATATATATATATACTCGTATACGCACACAGCGAGAACGTTACCAGTGCCGAGTGACTTAGACCAATACACCGTCAAGAGAGATATAAGTTCAGCGCAAGTTTTCTTATATATTTGTATGCTCGAGTTCATACACATACACGAAAGTTTGCGTTCAACCCATATCCACTATGATGGTACATTGGTATGTATACGAACGCGGGAAAGTAGTTGTACAACATTGAATGGGACACATACACACACACACACACACACATACACACACACACACACACACACACACACACACACACACACACACACACACACACACACACACACACACCAATTGTATTATCATAGTGGAGATGGGTTGAACGCAAATTTTCGTGTATGTGTATGAACTCGAGCATACAGATATATAAGAAAACTTGCGCTGAACTTATATCTCTCTTGATGATATATTGGTCTAAGTCACTTGGCACTTGTAACGTTCTCGCCGCATAGGCTCGAGTCCTCGGGCATACCACATTACAATATCTGCATGCGCCTATATGGCTTAAAATTAAAGTGCATTGTGGTTGATAAAATGTATCTCTAATCACTGAGACCCATTCAGTGTTGTACAAATACTTTCCCGCGTTCGTATACTTACCAATGTACTATCATAGTGGAGATGTGTTGAACGCAAACTTTCGTGTATGTGTATGAACTCGAGCATACAGATATATAAGAAAACTTGCACTGAACTTATATCTCTCTTGATGGTGCATTGGTCTAAGTCACTCGGCACTGGTAACGTTCTCGCCGCATAGGCTCGAGTCCTCGGGCATAGCACGTTACAATTTTTGCATGCACCTATATGGCTTAGATTTAAAGTGTATTGTGGTTGATAAAAATGTATCTCTAATCACTGGGACCCATTCAGTGTTGTACAAATACTTTCCCGCGTTCGTATACTTACCAATGTACTATCATAGTGGAGATGAGTTGAACGCAAACTTTCGTGTATGTGTATGAACTCGAGCATACAGATATATAAGAAAACTTACGCTGAACTTATATCTCTCTTGATGGTGTATTGGTCTAAGTCACTCGGCACTGGTGACGTTCTCGCCGTATAGGTTCGAGTCCCTGGCCGTACCACGTTACAATTTCTGCATGCGCCTATATGGCTTAGAATTAAAGTGCATTGTGGTTGATAATATATATATATATATATATATATATATATATATATATACAGTATATATATACTATATATATATATATCTATATATATACAGTATATATATATATATATATATATGCGTGTGTGTGTGTGTGTGTGTGTGGTGTGTGTGTGTGTGTGTGTGTGTGTGTGTGTGTGTGCGTGCGTGTGTGTGTGTGCGTGCGTGCGTGCGTGTGTGTGTGTGTGTGTGTGTGTGTGTGTGTGTGTGCGTGTGTGTGTGTGTGTGTGTGTGTGTGTGTGTGTGTGTGTGTGTGTGTGTGTGTGTGTGTGTGTGTGTGTGTGTCTGTGTGTGTGCGCGCGCGTGTGTGTGTGTGTGCGTGTGTGTGTGTGTGTATGTGTGTGTGTGTTTATATATATCTCTTCCTTCTCAATTTTCTTCTACCAGTTCATGCCATATGCAAGTTGATTGTAACCCTCATTTCCATCAGTCCAGCCATCAGTATGGAAACCTCAACTAGCAAGACCTGCCAGCACTTCACTTCGTGCAGGAAATCTGCCGACACTACAGACAGGAACTGCCGCCTCTGTCTGTATCGTTACGGGTGTTAAATGTAATTACCATGATCTGCTTCCTGAGCGTCATCTCCCACTTCTTCAACACAGCATCTCTCGGCATCCTCAACACCATGTTGTGACCTCCGACACCAGTATTGCTGCCATAATTATCACCACTATCATTACCATTAACATTACCATTACCACAGTTACTACTCCCATTACTACTGTTTCCATCCATTACCACCATTATCACCATGGCCACCATTACCACCACCCCCACACCACCTCCAGCATCACTACCCCTACCACCATTACTACTAATAACCCCATTACTATCATTACCACCATTACCATCACAATCACCATCATCACCATCACCATCTTCACCACCACCACCATCACCTCCAGCACCACCACCCCACAGCCAATACTACCATTATCACCCTTTCGACCATTACTATTATTACCACTAATACCAGCACCCCAAAACCACCACTTGCATCACTATCTTCACCCCAGCTACTACCACCACCACCCAAGTCTTACATGCAAACTCACTCATGGTTCCTGCTAATCCTATCGTCCGGATTCCTTAATCACTCCAAGTAATCTTCACTTCGTTTCTCTCTATTTGTCCTCCCTCTCTTCTCCTCCAAATTTCTTTCTATTCTCCACCTTTCCCTTCCCTAACGTTTTGTATTTTCCTTCATATTCTCTTTCATATCACCATACCCTTCTATTACCCCCTTTTTCAATTCCAATCACTTCCATTCTCTCCATTTCCAACATGTCCCTATCTTTTCTTAATTGCTTTTTCTAGTTAGGCTCTTTTCTGTTTTCATTCATATTTTGCATCTGTCCGACACGACCCTCTTTTTCTTTACTGTTTCCTTTAACTTAATTCTTTTCATTTTGCAACCTCCTAGTTCAATGGTTCTCAATTATTTCCCGTGTGCCCGAAGAGGTACAAGACCATGTACCAGTATCCTGTTATTAATCTGACACTGAATATAGAATGGTCATAGATTAAACTAACCCAATGTATATTGTTTCTGCCATATATATCATAAAGGGATTCAGAATATAACGATTTTATCAAACGGAAGCTTTAACTTCACAAGCAATTTAGAATGGTACTACACATTTAGCAAAGTAACTATATCACTGTCAACTTCCGTGTGAAGGCTGTGTATATTTGGTGCAAAGAACTTCAAAGAGTAATGTTAGACAGATATATTCGAGTGTCATACTTAACATTAAGCCGTGCTTGATGTTTAGTTTTCATATTCAGCAGCGTTGAAAAATCCTTACTTACACAGGTAAGTACTGGAGAACTTCAACAAGAACTTCTAAGTTCCCCCTGAAAAACTTCTCACGAAGCCAAGGAGAAGAACCCTGTCCTAGTTTGTCTCCAGCTTTCTCATTATTTTGTCCCGATTTCTTTACGCCTCTCTTTTTTATACTCATATTCCCTGTTTATTTCCTCTTTCTCTTATAATCGCAAGCTTTTTATCAGTCTTCCTTCTCACGTTTTATTTTTCTTTAGTCTTGCACTCATCCCTCCTCAGTTCTGCGCTCCTCTTCTTCCTCATATCCTTTCACCTCTCCTTCCCCTCTCCTTACCCTCTTTCCTTTCGCTCTCTTCTTTCCCTCGCTCTTTCCTCTCTCTATTTCACCTCTCTCCTTCTCCTACTCTTTCCCCCATCTTCTTCCCCATCTCTTTCCCTCTTCTTTTTCACTTCTCTACTTCCTCTCTCTCTCCTTGCCCTCTCTACTTCCTCTCCTTTTTTCTCTACCCTCATTAGCTCTTTCCTTCTTTCTTTCCCCTTCCGTATCTTCTCTCTTTCACTTCTCTTCTTTCTCCACTTTCCTTCTCCTCTATCCTTTTCCTCTCTCATTTCCCTACTCTCCTTTCTCACTCTTCTTCGCCCCTCTCCATCCAATCTCTCGTTGCATTATCTCCTTCCCATCCCTCCTCATTTCTCCCCTCTATTTCCTTCCACTCTCTCCCATTCTTCTCTTTTTCTCCTCTCTCGTTCTTCTCTCTCATCTTCCTCTCTTCTTTTCCTTTCTCCCACCACTCTCTCCTTCAATTCTCTATTTCTCCTTTCTA
>NW_027467526.1:85000-90000 GCF_046742065.1 Oratosquilla oratoria
AGACAATTGCTCATAAATAATTCTGTCAATAGTGATAAAGGTTGTGTGTACAAAATACCTTGTAAATCATGTAATCAGTTTTATGTTGGTCAGACTGCTAAAACACTCAAAACACAAATAAATCAACACAAGAAATACTTTAGAGAGGGAAACCAATCTAGCGGTATATTCAACCACATGACCAATTTTAATCACCCAGTTGACTGGGATAACGCTAAAGTCATCACATACAACAACATAACAGAAAGAAATTTAATTGAATGCAGTTTGATCAAATCTAGTAAGGGAATAAATGTTAATCTCCATCAAGGTTTGTACAAATTAGATAGTTATATTTCTCATGAAATTTCAAAGTTATTTAAATTATAATATGAATTATGAGCAGTTGTCCCATACTTGTTGATTACCAGGACGGTTCAAACGTCCGTCACGTGTACTTCTTCCACTACCTCTCCGAGTGCCCTCTTCACTATGTCTCACTCAGTTATATATTCTGTACCTTGTTTCTTCATTTTTTTATAATTCCTTCTTTGTATCTACACTGAAGATGTAATTATACGAAAGCGCTCTGCTTCGTTAGTTTATTTTTCCTAGTGGTTACTTACGCATTTGTGAACATACGCTCCTAGTGTTTTTATTGCATATATATATATATATATATATATATATATATGTATATATATATATATATATAAGTGGAGTAGGACACACAGGAGTCATGTCTGAGCTTATTCCTGACTAAGACTCCTGTGTTTCCTACTCCATATATATGTATATATATATAATTATATATATCTATATATCTATATACATATATGTTGACGTGTATGTATATATATACAGTATATATATATATATATATATGTATATATATACATATATATATGTATATATATACATATATATATATCATATATATATCATATATATAATATATATATAATATATATATATATACCATATATATATCATATATATATATATATATATATATACATACATATATATATGCATATATATGTGTATATATATATATATATTTATATATACATATATGTACATATCTATATTTACATACATACATATATATACATATATATATTTATATATGTACATATATATGTATATATATACATATATATATATGTATATATATATATATATGTATATATATATATATTTATATATACATATATGTACATATCTATATTTACATACATACATATATATACATATATATATTTATATATGTACATATATATGTATATATATACATATATATATATGTTTATATATATGTATATGTAAATATATATGTATATATATACATACACATATATATATATATATATATATATATATATATATATATACCAAAGGCTATTTCCCCCTTACACGGGAGGTAGCCATAAAACAAAAGCATAGAAACCACTCTCCCCCATTCCATCCCCATCATACTCCAGTCCCCTGTACTCTTCCCTCCCTCTTATCTTAGCACCTCCTGAATGACGGGTCATCCCTGCATCTTGTCCACTGCCTTGGGTGAGAAACAGTGTCGTAAGACACAGCACATACACAACAAGGGCGCTTCATTAAATCGGCGACCCGCCCTCTCCGTCCCCTCATGCAGAAAAGGAAAAAAACGAGAAATCCCTTCGGGCTGCGTCAATTTATTTCTCATACATATTCGCTCAGCTTTCATCCCCTACCCACTCCACCTCATGCATCACAGCATCATCCATACCTAACCATTCTCCATTCACCCCTATTTTCTGTCCTCTCCTGTCCTTCCTCAACAGACATTCTCCTCTTTCCCAATACACCTTTTATCCCATACATCCATCTCATCCTGGGTCGCCCTCTCATGTTCACTCCTTCCACCTCTGCCTTCCACACCTCTTTTACTAGTCTTACTTCACTCATTCTTTCCATGTGTCCAAATCATCCCATTACTCCTTCATCAACCCTATCTCCCAACTCCTTTCCATCCCTGTTCTCCTCCTCACCTCCTTGTTTCTCACTCTACCCAGCCTAGTAATTCCTATCATAAATCTCAGGCATTTCATCTCAAAAACATTCAAACTCATTCTCTCTTTCTTTCTCATGTTCCATGTTTTTGTCCCGTACAGTGCTGTCGGCAAAATCACTCCTTCATACAATCTCTTCTTAACATCTATTCCCAAAGGTCTATTTCTCATTATACTTTTTATTCCCCCGAGGCATTTACTCGCTTCTCTCAATCTACTTTACAAGGAAAAAGGGAACAACTGTAAGGTTAGTAGTTTCAGAGGGATTAATTTCTTGAGTGCTGTTGGGAAGGCTTATGGGAGGGTTTTGATTGAGAAGATTAGGTGGGAACAAAGAGAGTAATTGGTGAGGAACAGTGTGGGTTTAGGATTGGTAGGGGTTGCGTGGATCAGATTTTTGTGGTAAGAAAGATATGTGAGAAAGAATTAGGAAAAGTTAAAGGTGTTTTTGGCGCCTTTTTGGAGTTTGAAAAGGCTTATGACAGTGTAGACATGAAAGCACTGTGGGAGGTATTGCAGATATATGGGATAGGAGGAAAACTGTTTAGAGCAGTCAAGAGATTTTTCAAGAGTAGTAGTAGAGCCTGTGTTAGAATTGGAAATGGAGAGAGTGAGTGGTTTCAGTTAAAGGTGGGCCTTTGTCAGGAATGTGTTATGTCGTCTTGGCTATACAATTTATACATGAATAGGATGGTGCAAGAGGTAAACGCAAATCAAAGGGCCGAGGTTTGGTTATATTTAAGGAAAATGGTAGTTCCCCGACGGCACGAAGTTAGCTCAGTCTCCATTCTAATTTCACCGAGTCTTTATTATGGCGATCCATCCGACAAGTTGTGTTTCATTGTGATAAATGGCGTCGTGGGGAAACTACCAGGTCGTAGTCCAGATCATTCCTTTTGTACGGTCTGGTTGGATCAAAACTATAATTTTTGCTTCATAATAAACAGTCTTTAAGGCAAAGGTTTGATTCCTTGTAGTGGAGCTTATTTCCATTTAACACCATAACACAACTTATCGGATGGCTTGCCGTAATAAAGACTCTATGAAATTAGAATAGAGACTGAGCTAACCTAGTGCCGTCGGGGAACTACCTTTTGTACGGCCTGGTTGGCTCAAAGCTATCATCTTTGCGTCATAATAAGCAGTCACTGAGGCAAAAGTTCGAGTCCTTGTGGTGGAGCTCATTTCCATCTGTCACAATGACACACAACTTGTCGGGTGGCTCGCCATAATAAAGACTCGGTGAAATAAGAATAGAGACTGAGCTAACCTTGTGCCGTCGGGGAACTACCAGTTCGTAGTCCAAGTCGTTCCTTTGGTACGGTCTGGTTGGCTCAAAACTATCGTCTTTGCTTCATAATTAGCAGTCGCTAAGGCAAAGGTTCGAGCCCATGTGTTGGAGCTTATTTCCATATATATATATATATATATGTATGTATATATATATATATATATATATATATATATATATATGTATATATATGAGAGAAATTCACTAATAACAGCGACATCAATTCGATGACTTTTATGACATTCGCATGCAGGATTCAAACCCACTGCTTTCTGCCACCCGTAAGATCACCCTCACAGAGCCTTAACCCACTACACCAACAAGTCTCTGTTGGTGTAGTGGGTTAAAGCTCTGTGAGGATGATCTTACGGGCGGCCGAAAGCAGTGGGTTCGAATCCTGCATGTGACTCTCATAGAAATTATCGGATATATATATATATATATATATATATATTTGTACACAAACCTGTATGTATATATATATATATATATATATATAGTATATATATATGCATGATTTATATGATCATTTTTGATATATTTATATCTTCATATGTGCATATGTATACATATATGTATAAATAATCATAGATGTATGGATATATATATATATATACATATATATTCATATATATATATATATATACATATATGTATATATATATACATATATATATATATATATATATTCACATGTATTAAACAGCTATAGATATTACAGATCGCTACCGTTTCTACCTCTATGGTGAACCATCTCTTCTATACACTCCATCAGACTTTATTCTCTACTCATAGCTTATTCTCTAAAATTTCCCTTAAGCAGCCACACGGCTGCTTACCATACGCAAGGCACACATTGAAATCAAAGACATTTTACATTCAAAAGCCATCGCCTTCCTGGACTATTCTTAGATAGCAAGAGGAGGGAAATCTAAAAGTCCAACAGACGAACCACCTGACTTGTATATATCAAAGGAGAATCCAATCTCTCCAGACACATAGGGTCTTTTACATTGCAGACATTCGTCTAGCCGCGCCGAAGAAATATATTGGCCATAAAATCGCCGAGTTTGGATCGCGCCGAGTCTACAAGGCGTATAATCTATAAGGAGCGCGATTTATCAGGCGTAAAATATATACGAGAGTTCAAGTGCTGCCTTGGCAAATCTATAACAAGTAGTTATCTTGCTCCAATACATATTCCTCATCTCTCTTGTTGTGGTTACCTTGAGTCCTTTGCTAATGTAGGTGATTGCAATCGTCATTAGTTTGTCAGAATACAATAGATGCAAGGGATTGACATAGTGTATGTAACGCACACACACACTTACCGTTTTCTTTGCTTTGAATATAGATGACCCAACTTTTCACTCAGTGAGTTCGAAATGAATAGGAATAGCCCAAATCAGCATCAGTACATCGCTCTTGGTTCAAAGGTAATGTGAAGCCATACTGTGTCTACAAAATTTACAATTTCACTCAGGCTCGAACTCGGGGCCTTCGGATCGCCCGTTGCTCAATTTTGCCTTCAATTGAATAAAATCTTTTGGCACTGGAGAGAAATAAATCTCGAGGGAGTGCTATCAAAAGAAAAAAGCTGCATGAAACCATAATTTAGTAGGATTTTAATTTGTGGTAAAAAAAATCGTGTCTCTGCATATTTTTTCCCATACCTATAAACT
>NW_027467526.1:102500-110000 GCF_046742065.1 Oratosquilla oratoria
TCTAATTGTTTATGTAGTGTGTCTATTATGATAATTGAGTTTATTTGCTGATGTTATTAATTTTGTTGAATTTGATTCATATGAATGAAAATGAGGAGGTAGAGTGAATGCAAGCAAAGAGAGTGATATAGAGACTACGGATAATGGAAGCATCCAAAGAATTTATCTAGCTTGCGTAATGACCAGAGCTATGATGAGGAGTAAGGAAACTTGTGATGAGGATATGGGTCTAGGTGATATATTTGATGAGAGAGAGGAACCTAAGCATGTGAAAGATGAAAGTATAGAAATTAAATTGGAGATAGTCCCTGACTTCAATGTTAACAGGAAGGAACTTATTGATGCCCAGTGTGATGATCCTACTTTGAAGAAATGCTTTGGAGAGGCCAATAGAAACAGTGTGTCTGATGACAGTTCTACTAGATTCTATCTTCATGATAACGTGTTAATGAGGAAGTAGACACCTACGAGTGTACCCGCAACGGATCATTGAAAGTTGAAACGACAAATAGTGGTGCCAAAGAAATATAGGCATACATTGATAGCCATGTTCCATGAATCTAGTCTGGCAGGACATTTAGGAGTTAGGAAAACAGCTGAGAAGCTGTTGACTCATTTTATTGGCCAAATTTGAATAGAGATGTTGCAGAGTTTTGTAAAATTGTGACATATGTCAGAGAGTGGGTAAATCAAATCAGGTAATCTCGCGAGCACCATTGCAGCCCATACCAGCATTTTGCAAACCATTCAGCAAAATCATAATTGCATGTGTTGGACCTTTATCAAGAACTCGAAAAGGAAATTCATATATATTAATGAAAATGTGTGTTTCCACTAGATTTCCAGAAGGTATTCCATTCGGGAGTACATACATACATACATATACCAAGGCTTTTCCCCCCTTACAAGGGAGGTAGCCAAAAAGGAAAAGGTATAAAATCATTCCCACCCATTCCATCCCTGAATACACTCCACACCCCTCCACCCTACCTCTTATCTTAGCACCTCCTGAATGACGGGTCATCCCTGCACTTTGTCCACTGCCCTGGGTCAGATGCAGTGTCGCCAGACACAGCACATTCACAGCAATGCCGCTTCATTAAATCGGCGATCCCCCCTCTCCGTCCCCCCATGCATAAAAGGAGAGGACGGGGAGAAATCCCTTCGGGCTGCGTCGAATTTTGCACACACATACTACCTCATCCCCCATCCCCCCGCCCATTCCACCTCATGCATCACAACATCATCCATATACAACCATTCTCCATTCACTCCTGTCTTCTGTCCTCTCCCGTCCTTCCTCAACAGACATTCCCCTCTTCCCCAAAGCCCCCTTCACCCCATCCATCCACCTCATCCTAGGACGTCCCCTCATGTTCACTCCCTCCACATCTGCCTTCCATACCTCTTTTACTAATCTTTCTTCACTCATTGTTTCCATGTGTCCAAACCATCTTAATACTCTTTCATCCACCCTATCTCCCAACTCCCTTTTCACCCCCGTTCTTCTCCTCACCTCCTCATTTCTCACTCTATCTAGCTTAGTAACCCCCATCATACTTCTCAGACACCTCATCTCAAACACATTCAAACTTCTTCTCTCTTCCTCTCTTATGTTCCATGTTTCTGCCCCATACAGTGCTGTTGGCATATTCACTCCTTCATACAGTCTCCCCTTAGCATCCATTCCCAAATGTCTATTCCTCATTACACTTTTCAATCCACCAAGGCATTTACTCGCTTCTCTCAATCTACATTCTACCTCCACCTTCACTGCACCTTTTCCTGCCACATTTGCACCCAAGTATCTGAAACTATCCACTTCCTCCAGTCGCTCTCCCTTAATGCTCACTTCCAGTCTACTGCCACTTTCACCCCTTGTACATCTCATCACCTTACTTTTACCCACATATATCTTTAGCTTTCTTCTATCACATACTCTCCCAAACTCTGTCACCAGCTTCCTCAGTCCCTCCTCCGATCCTGTCACAAGCGTAGTGTCGTCCGCAAACAACAGCTAGCTCACCTCCCACTTTTCTCCATTTTCTTTAACCATCTCCAATCCCTGACCCACTACCCTTGCATTTACCTCTCGCACTACCCCATCCATGTATAAGTTGAACAGCCAGGGCGACATAACGCATCCCTGACGAAGTCCCACCTTTACCTCGAACCACTCACTCTCTCTCTATTTCTAATCCTGACACAAGCTCTACTACTCTCATAAAAACTCTTGACAACTCCTAGAAGCTTTCCTCCTATCCCATATATCTGCATAACCTCGCACAGTGCCTTTCTGTCTACCCTATCGTAAGCCTTTTCCAGATCTATAAAAGCCCAAAAAACATCCTTCCCCTTTCCTATAGCTTTCTCACATATTTGTCTTACCACAAAGATCTGATCTACACAACCTCTACCCGTCCTAAATCCACACTGTTCCTCACCAATTACTCCCTCTGTTCCTCTCCTAATCCTCTCAATCAAGATCCTCCCATAAGCCTTCCCAACTACACTTAACAAGCTAATCCCTCTAAAACTACTACATTCACACTTGTCCCCTTTTCCCTTGTAAAGTGGAACTATACAGGCACTCCTCCAGTTCTCCGGCACTCTACCCTCTCTCCAGCAAACATTAAATAACCTCACCAGTCAGTCCACCATCACTGTACCTCCTTTTTTTTTTTAGACATTCTGCATGGCATCCATCCAGACCAGGTGCCTCACCTGCTTTCATCATCTTAACAACTGCCTTCACTTCATCCTTCCTTATTTCTCCTCCATTTTCCTCACTCATCACTTTCATTTTCTTAGCATTTCCCACGGCAACTATCTTTCCCTCCCTATCCTAATTCACGTTAGCAACTCCCTAAAATATTTTGCCCATCTTCCCCTTACTGCCTTCTCTTCCATTATCATCTCTCCATCTTCACCTTTTACCTTTTCTTCTCTACTTGATTCGCCTCCTCTTCCTCTCTTAATTTCTTTCCAAAACATTCGGGAGTATCCACGTAAAAAATACTGTAAGAGAGTTGGTGAAATACTTTTCTTAGGTAAGACTCCCAAAAGTAATCCATTCTGATAGAGGAAGTAACTTTACTTCCGGTATGTTCAAGAAAATATCAAAAGGCTTGCACATTGAACAAAGATTATCTAGTGCATATCATCCTTAATCACAGGGTAGTCTGGAGAGATTCCGCCAAACCCTTTAGAATATTCTTAGAGTGTACTGTGAAGAACTCGGAATAGATTGGGATGAAGGAATTCCACTGGCTTTATTTGCAATTAGGGATGCAGTACAAGAATCGACTGGATTTAGTCCATTTGAACTAGTGTGTGGCCACAATGTAAGAGGTCCTCTGAACATGATGAAAGAGAAATGGCTTGGCAAGAGTGATGAATCACATTTGTTAACATATGTATCAGAATTCAAGAATAGATTGATGAAGGCAAGGGAGCTCATTGCAGAGAATTTGAAGGATGCACTTCAGGAGATGAAAACGTGGTACGACAAAAAGGCGAGGGTGAAAGAATTTAGACCAGGTGATAAAGTCCTAGTGTCATTACCTATTCAGGGAGATCCCCTAAAGGCAAGATATTGTGGTCCTTGGAAAATTGAGAAGAAAGTAGGAGATCTGAAAAATATTGTTAACACTCCTGGTAGGCGCAAGAAAATCGGTTATGCCACGTGAACATGATCAAACCTTACCATGAATGAGGAGTGGAGAATACGGAAACATCTGAGGAGATGAGTGAATTGAGTTGTGGTATAGTGAATGCGAAACAAGAAATAGATCGTGGAGAGGAAGGAAAATTTAGCAGGTGTGAAGAGAAAAACTTTGAAAATTCGACAGTGTTGGAAAACATAGAGTGTGAGCTGAACCATCTAAGCAGTGAACAGAGGAACGATATCATCCGTGAGATTGATAAGTGTAAACTCTTATTTTCGAATACTCCAAGAAGGTGTACCGTAGTAGAACATGATGTTGCTGTAGGTGATACTAGACCGATAAAACAACATCCATATCGAGTTAATAAACAAAAAAGGGAGATTATGAGGAAAGAGGTTCAGTATATGTTGGAAAATAACTTGATGGAGGAAAGTAACAGTGCGTGGAGTTCCCCGTGTGTGTTAGTACAAGAAGCAGGTGGCGAATAATTTAGATTTTGCACCGACCTTAGTTAGGTGAACCAAGTAACTAAAAGTGACTCCTACCTGATACCCAGGTTGGACAACTGTGTCGACTGTATGGGAAGTGCGAACTTTGTCAGTAAGTTTGACTTGTAGAAAGGGTACTGGCAAATACTGTATGTTTGACGGAAAGAGCTAAGGAGATATCTGCATTCACAACCATGGACGGTCTGTATCAGTACAAGGTGATGCCATTTGGAATGAAGAATAGTTGTAGTACTTTCCAGAGGTTGATAGATAAAGTATTAACAGTTGTGAGTGGATGTACAGTGTATATCGACGATATAGTCGCATATTCTGACAATTGGGAAGACCATGTGAAACAAATAGCAGAAGTGTTCAAGGGATTAAATGATGCCAATCTGACCATGAACTTAGTTAAGAGTGATTTTGCCAAAACCCAAGTTGAATATTTAGGATATATGGTAGGTCAAGGTAAAGTGCAACCTGTTGATGCAAAGGTGAAGAGTATCAACGAATGTCCTATACCTAGCAACCGTAGGGAATTACTGAGATTTCTAAGTATAAGTAGATACTACAGGAGGTTTTGTAAGAATGTTTCCACTGTTGCTCTACCATTGACTAGACTATTGTCTAAAGGTATAAAATTGGTGTGGGATGCACATTGTGAGAAAGCTTTTGTAACTATTAAGAGAATGTTAGCAAGTGAACCTATACTTATCGCTCCTGATTTTGATAAAACATCTAAATTGTATGTAGATGCGAGTGATATAGGAATAGGAGGGGTTTTGGTTCAGGAGAAAGAGGATATCGATCATCCGATATATTGTTATTTTTCAAGAAAACTCCTCCCATACCAAAAAAACTACAGTACAGTCGAGAAGGGGACTTTAGCTTTAATCCTTAGTCTAAGTCATTTTGATATATATCTGAGAGGAACTGGATATCCTGTTTGTTTACTGATCATAACCCTCTAGTATTCTTTGCATAAGATGAAGAATGTTAATCAACGATTAACTCTGCGGAGGTTAATGTTACAAGACTATGACTTAGTGATTCAACATATAAAAGGAGAGGAGAAAGTATTAGCTGACACTCTGTCTCGCATTCCCTCTTCAATATGAGTCAATCCGAGGATTGCCTCGTGTCTTTAAGGGGAAGGGTGTTACCGTATTGTGCACCGTAGTCACCCCTGTGTTTTGTTGTGTTTTCCGTTTTCTTCGTTTCACGCAGGCGCAGTATCGTAGCAAGATAAAACCAAAGTATTTCGAAAGTGAACATATCTGCGTATATGTTATATATTTAAGATTGTTACATTCTAATTAGTGTATGTAAATTCAAGGACATATTTGATTTAATTTCTTGTGATGTATGAATAGTGTATGATTTATGTTTACGACCTATGTATGTCGACAGATCCATTGTTGGAACTTGTTTACGCTTGGGCATGAGTTAAGAGTTTATTTTCGTTCTCTCTCTCTCTCTCTCTCTCTCTCTCTCTCTCTCTCTCTCTCTCGCAGCCAAACTATTAACACGTATATTGTGTTAGCTTAAATGGGGATTCATACCCTCTGCATAGTTTGAGCACATTTGTAATAAAAGTAAAATAGGGGGATGCGGCGAATAGAGAGAGAGCAATTATATAAGTTATGTAAGCTTTGAAATTGTATTGCATTGAAAGTTCATTATTATCTTGATAAATTTGGAGATTAATTAGATTTTCAATGATCATATCTAATATATCATGTATATGCATACCATGTCATTGCAGCCACATTGTGGTAAACTCTTACATGGAGATTAATACAGGGTCTAATTATTTATGTAGTGTGTCTATTATAATAATTGAGTTTGTTTGCCGATGTTATTGTGTTGAATTTAATTCATAGGAATAATAATGAGTTCAGAATCTCAGTATAGATCTACTGAATGCAAGTAATGATGATTAATATTTCATCCTACCTCACATGTGTAAGTATATTTATGAGAATTATTTTGCATGTAATGAAGATATGGTCAGTACAGCTTTACAGTCAATATATGAAAATAATCATATCTATCTTTGTCTAACCTCTTTATATGTTGATATATGTTAAAGATAATAACTGATGATGATCACTCTATTGTTCGCTCATCTTTAAGGGATGAGGCAGTATATATATGAGTAAGTATTGTCCTCCCAGGTCCCTTATTTACTAACTATTTTTTTTAGGTTAGAGGTAAGGGTGTAACAATATATATACATATAATGTTTATATATACATACATACATACATACATATATATATATATATATATATATATATATATATATATATATATATGGATATATATATATTTATATATATATATATATGATACCAAATAAAAAATGTCATATCTGCCCGTTTCAGCCGGAAGTAACTCGAGGGGACATATCCCATGTGGCCCCTGATTGGCTGAGAGAATGGTGACGTCACCCAGCCCTACGGGCTGGGTGCCGAAAGCGTCTGTGAGCGAAGCCAGCGCGACCGGAGGGCCGAGCTCCAGCGCTTATATCGATCAAAATCGGACCGGAAACTGGAAATCCCTGAAAAGAACACGTCCCCTAGGGCCCCTGATTCAATGAGAGATTGGTGACGTTACGGAAACAGAGACAACTGATTGGTCGAGTATGATGACGTCACGGTAACGGAGACGACTGATTGGCCGAGAGCGATGACGTCACTGTAACGGAGACGACTGATTGGCTGCGAACGAAGCGAGCTTACCATAACGGCCGAGTCCCCGAGTAGCAGGGTCAGGCGCAGGCCGTTGGTCGTGTATATATATATACATATATATATATATATATATATATACATATATATATATATATATATATATATATATGTGTGTGTGTATATATGCATATGTATATATATACATATATGTATATATATACACATATATGTATATATATATATGTATGTATATATATATATATATATATACACATATGTATGTGAATGTATTATAATAAACATATGTAACAGTACCATAAAAATGTTGACACAAGCACCGAAAACTTAATTTTTTCACCTCTCTCAGAGGCTTCTTCAGGATGAGAAAAATTATGATCTATCTTGAAGGGCTGCTGTAGGTAAAGATCTGGTGAAGAATGATGCCTGCAGGCTAACCTGCACTGCTTATAAAGTGAGGTTATTGGGAGATGTAGGTTAAGTCAAAGGGAGTCTTTGAGTGAGGTCACTGAGAGAAGTAGGAGAGGTCAACGAAGTGTTCATGGGTGAGGTCATCGGAGTAGGCAAGAGAGGTCAGTGGGAGCTCTTAGGTGAGGTCATTGGGAGAAAATTGGGAGAGGTCAATTTGAG
>NW_027467526.1:132500-135000 GCF_046742065.1 Oratosquilla oratoria
TACATGCATACATACATACATACATACATACATACATACATACATACATACATACATACATACATACATACATACATACATACATACATACATACATACATACAAACATACACACATATACCAAAGTTTTTTCCCCCCTACATGGGAGGTAGCCATAAGACAAGGCATAGAAACTTTTCCAGCCTATTCCATCCCCTACATACTCCACTCCCCTCTACCCTCTTCCCTCCCTCTTATCTTGGCACCTCCTGGATGACGGCTCATCCCTGCATCTTGCCCAGTGCCCTAGGTCAGAAGCAGTGTTGCAAGACACAGTACATCCAGAGCAAGACCGCTTTATTAATTCGGCGACCCTCCTTCACTGTCCCCTCATGCAGAAAAGGAGAAAACGAGGAGAAATCTCTTCGGGCTGCGTTAATTTATATCTCATACATAATCCCTAAAACTATCCACTTTCTCCAGTCTCTCCCTTAATACTTACTCCCAGCTTGCAGCCACTCTCTCCCCTTGTACATCTGTGGATGCCCATCCAAGTTTATGGCCATCATTAGAGCATTCCATCAAGGTATGTCCGCAAGAGTATGTGCAGGAGGCCTGCTGTCGGACCCTTTTGAGGTATCGATTGGTGTTAAACAAGGCTGCGTCCTTGCACCCACCATATTCAACTTGTCCCTTTCTGCCATTACCCTCCTAGCACGCTATAGCACCCGAGCTGAAGACGGCATTGCCATAAACTACAGATTAGACGGAAGCCTATTCAATCTTCAGCGGCTGAAATCTAAAACCAAAGTCCGCACAACGTACATATTCGGTCTTCAGTATGCTGATGATGCAGCATACCCAGCCCCAACACAGCAAGCACTTCAGAGAAATATTACAGCCACCAATGATGCATACCGGGCAGGTGGTATGCTGGTCAATGCGGACAAGACTGAGGTACTTCAGTACCTATTCGAACCCCAATGGCGTAACCCCAACATACTCTCCAGGTTTACGGTGGAAGGGAAAGGACTAAAAAACGCGGATGTCTTCAAGTATCTTGGTAGCATTCTCTCTTCTACCTGCGAGCTTGAACCAGAGATTCAGAACCGCATTCGCCAGGCCACAGTAAGCTTCGGCAAACTCAGGGAGAGGGTATATACAAACCGAGACCTGATTGTTAAAACAAAGTCAAAGTGTATGTTGCCTGTCTTCCCATACTACTGTACGGCAGTGAGTCCTGGATGCTTTACAGCAAACAAGTCCGCAGACTGGAGGCCTTCCACATCCGCTGTCTACAGTGCATTTTAGGCATCACTTGGCTTAACCGTGTACCACACGTCGACATTCTTCAAACTGCTAACACCACCAGCATAGAGTCAATAATAATTACCCGCCAGTTGCGCTGGGTTGGACATGTCATACGAATTCCAGAAAACCGTCTCCCTCGACAGGTTCTCTATGGTGAACTGAGAGATGGGACCCGTGCGACTGGTGGACAGAAGAAGAGGTTCTAAGACCAGCTGAAACGAAACCTTAAAAAATGCGGTATAGAACCAAACCAACTAGAAACCCTTGCCTCGGACCGATGTACCTCGCGCTTAACCATCAAGCAAGAAGCTGAGACTTTCGAGGAAAAACGCACAGCTACCAGAAACCTCCAGCGAACCCGCAGGCATGAGTACCAGGTCCAAAACCCTCTTCCACCTGGGGACGGTATCCCATGTCCAACATGTGGAAAGCGCTGCGCCTCAGAGTTTGGCTTGAGGAGCCATCGGCGCATACATCAGTGACATCGATAATGATCTTACCAATGTTTTACTTTATAAACTTTCAAGAGAGAGAGGACGTCTTCGTCGTCAACGACGGACTGCCTTAACAATAAACATCTGATCACCTTACTTTTACCCATATTTATTTTCAACTTCCTTCTTTCGCATATCTTCCCAAACTCTCTCATTAATTTTCTCATCCCCTCCTCTAATCCTGCTACAAGTGCAGTGTCGTCAGTAAACAACAACAGGCTTATCTACAACTTTTCTCCATTTTCTTAACCATCTCCAATCCCCGGCCCACCACCCTTGCATTCACCTCTCGCACCACCCCATCCATGTATAAATTGAACAGCCAGGGCGATATAACACATCCCTGACGAAGTCCCACCTTTACCTCAAACCACTCACTCTCTCAATTTCTAATCCTAACACAAGCCCTACTACTCTCATAAAAAATCTTGAATGCTCTTAACAGCTTTCCTCCTATCCCATATATCTGCAGTACCTCCCACAGTGCCTTCCTGCCTACCCTGTTCCTTACCAATTACTCCCTCTATTCCTCTCCTAATCCACTCAATCAAGACCCTCCCATAAGCCTTCCCAACTTCGCTTAAGAAGGTGATCCATCTGAAACTACTATACTCACACTTGTCCTCTTTTTCCTTGTAAACTGAAACTATACAGGCACTTCTCCAGTCCTTCGGCACTCTATTCTCTCTTAAACAAACATTAAACCAGCCAATCCA